>NC_134835.1:1053709-1353709 GCF_004210375.1 Tachypleus tridentatus
AAACGAAACTAGTGTTCGTCGATACAATCATATAACACATATTCGATTTCAATAAGATGCCTTGAATCGTTAATTTATTTCTTTTATACTTCCTCTGAAGGTTGATTAATATATATAATATTTATATATATAGAAATAACGATGCAGTTTTGAAACGCAGTGTTCTTGGCTTCGTCGACCTTTCTGACATCATTAATTAAGGAATATTTTATTGTAGAGTCTATGTTTACACACATTTTTCGGAGATAGAAAACTTTAGAGTGGTATCTAATAAGCTTGCAAGTTTCATCTTTTGAATAGAAATTAACAATTGAGCAAGACATTCATTCGTCTCTAAGTGTATGTGGTACTCAATAAGCGTAACGCTTCTTCATTGGCGAGTGTTATTTCTATTAATAAGATAACGGGATTTACCCTAACATATTTTATCTACCTGTTTCTCTAAATGATGTATAAAGTAACATGCACACAGAGTAAACTTGGAAATGAACACTAACCAAACAATTCCTAATTACGCACTACCAGTTCTTATAACATAAGTTATTTCACTAAAGTTAACTTGCAAAGCATAATGTTTATCCTTAACTTAACAGATATATATATATAACGTTTCGAGTGAGGGAGGTAGAAATCGTATTGTGTGAAAAGGAGTTAGCTAGTAAGCAATTTGTGTACTTGTACGAGTACTTGAGAGAATTATAAGAAGTACGAAAATGTGGTATCTCTTCATTAGAGGTGGTGGCCCTGAAAAGGGCCGTTTTTTTTTGTTATAAAGTGAATATTTAACCTCCGAATCCGTACAGAGTGCGACCCTGTCGTTTCAGAGCATACACTACATCCATGGCGGTCACAGTCTTTCTTTTGGCGTGCTCCGTGTAGGTAACAGCATCACGGATTACGTTTTCCAAGAAAACTTTCAAAACACCTCGGGTTTCTTCGTAGATGAGACCAGAGATGCGCTTTACACCGCCTCTGCGAGCTAGACGTCTGATGGCTGGCTTCGTGATACCCTGGATATTGTCTCTGAGAACCTTACGATGACGTTTTGCTCCACCTTTACCGAGACCCTTGCCACCTTTTCCTCTTCCAGACATGGCGTAAATGTAGAAATATTAAAGAATAATCTCTGCTCGAACAGCTCAAAAAAAAACGAAAACAACCACTATCGGTAACACTATATAATCTTAGCGCGGCCCTCTCGGAAAGCTCCTCGTCGCTTAACGTTGAACAGCAAAACTGTGATCATAGAAACTGAAAACATTTATTGAGAACTAACTAAGAACCATCAAAGAAATGTGTTGGATCATATTATTATTTATTTTTACCGAAAACAACTTCCATCTAGATATTCACGAGGTTACTTGGTGGACTGGACAAAATGTACATGTACTTCTCGAAAGGAAATATGTCCCAGCAGAATAACTATGTAAAATAAAATTAAAATATAAATAAAAATAAAATAAAGATTCTTACACATATCTTTCAGACGATAAGAAAGTACCATCAGTAAGAATTATATTTCATTCGAATATTGGTAACGTATTGCTATACCGTTTTGTTTGAGTATTACAATCCAAAGTTGCTTCAGAAACCAAAAGTGGTGCAAACTAGGATTGAGAATCACAACTCTTTGTCCAATGGCGTCTCGACTCTGCGTCCTGTACAATGATTGGTGGAGCACGACCAATGAGAAGCTCTCTCGAACGGAAAGCGCAAAGTTTGAAAAGATAAACAAAAGCGCCTTGGAACGATGAATACCATCTCTCCAGGTGGTATTCAAGCTATCCTCCTAAAACAAGGCACTCAGAGATTATATGAACACCTAACAGCGTTATTTAATCTCTCACTATCAGCTGGATATATCCCCGTTTCTTGGAAGGAAGCAATAATATTAATGTTCCAGAAAGAAGGAAAGTCAGCGAATAAACCAAACAACTACCGCCCGATTAGCTTAACCAGTTGTATTGGCAAAGTATTAGAGAGGATAATTAGTAATCGTCTGTCAGTTTACTTAGAAGAAAATTCAAAATTACCAGAAATTCAAAACGGATTTCGAAAAACCGCCAAACTACAGACCACCTGATTCGACTTACAGAATCAATTACCGACAGCTTCAACAAAAAGAATGCACTGTAGCTTGCTTTCTCGACATTGAGAAAGCATTTGACACAGTGTGGCATAACGGCTTAAGACATAGATTGCTTGAAATGGCATTACCCCAGGAAACTATTCGCTGGCTGTCCAACTTCCTGGATAACAGAATGTGTAAAGTAAATGTAAATGGGGCCCACTCAGGGTCCTTTTCACCCGAAGCAGGAGTCCCGCAGGGAGGGGTTGTTAGCCCTATATTATTTATCATGTACGTGAGTAATATGCCTCTGTCGGACCTAAATTTAGGTTATGCATCACAGTTCGCTGACGATGTAGCAGTCTGGAAAAGTGCCCCACTCCGTCAATAGCAGCAACGAACCTACAACCAGTCCTAAATAACATCGAAGAATACTGCCAGAAATACAGAATCAAAGTTAATATTCCAAAAACCCAAGTCATAGTATTCAGCAGACTGAATAAGCTGAAAAAAGATCCACCAAAACTCTATATGAATGGATCACTTTTACTGACTGCTACTTCTGCTAAATTTCTAGGTCTAACCTATGACTCAAAATTAACGTGGCTACCACATATTAAAATGTACTGATACGAATCTGGAAAAGAGCAAACTATGCAAGAAGTCTTTCAGGTAAAATCCAAGGAACATCACCAGACAACATACTTAAAATCTACAAAACGTACATTAGACCAACAATAGAATATGCATCACCTGCCTGGATTAACATAGCACCCACACATGTACAGAAACTTCAACGTATACAAAATTCTGTACTAACTTCAGCATACAAAGTACCACGTAGCACCTCAACCACATTCATGCACAAGTATGCAAACATAGATACAATAGCTGAAAGACTCTTGCATAATTCTCTAAAATATTTCAATAAGAATTGGCACAAAATGACTTAATGTGTGATCTCGACAGATATCACGTACATGATGTAAATGGTACCAAATACCCTCCCTTTAACATATATTTAAGAAATGTAACACAAGCTGGCCACTATGCACTAGACACTTAGTCCTTGTTTCTTTTATTTTATAATTATTATTTTCTTTTTTTAATCATTATTATTATTTTTATTTTCTTCTCTTTTGAATTATTATTCAAGTATTGAATAATAATAATTATTATTACTTTCTTTTCTGTGTGAGTGTTTGTGTTACTACAAGTAGTAGTAGCATTCTCTCAATCGAGAAAAAGGAGAAAAATACAAAAAAAATATATATATATATGAAAATACAAAAAAAAAAAAAAATTAAATGGAAAAAAAAAAAAAAACTCCTTGTTCGTCCATGCATGGACTGAGCCCTGAAATGGACCTGAGTATGATGTTATACTTTTACTCTGGCCCAAAGCTTTAAAAAAAAAAAAAAAAAAAAAACCCTAAAGACAGACGCTATAATCGTTCGGAGGAGGAAGAGGTCAAATGTACCTGACCCTCCTGGGTATTTAACAACATCAATACCCAAATACCCACACAGTCAAACTTGGAACGATGATCATTCTTAGCACGGAAGTCGAAGAGTGTAGTAGGATTGTAGTTCTACGTACGTTTGTAATATAGCACGGACAAAACGAAATTATGGCTCGCACGAAACAAACTGCAAGAAAATCCACGGGCGGAAAAGCACCAAGAAAACAACTGGCCACTAAAGCTGCCCGAAAGAGCGCTCCAGCAACAGGAGGTGTAAAGAAACCTCATCGTTACAGGCCAGGAACAGTAGCCCTCCGTGAAATCCGTCGATACCAGAAGTCAACTGAGCTGCTCATTCGAAAATTACCTTCCAGAGACTGGTGAGAGAAATTGCCCAGGACTTCAAGACTGACCTTAGATTCCAGAGCTCTGCTGTCATGGCTCTTCAGGAGGCCAGTGAGGCGTACTTGGTGGGTCTCTTCGAAGACACTAACCTGTGTGCCATTCACGCAAAGAGAGTGACCATCATGCCGAAAGACATCCAACTCGCACGTAGAATTCGAGGGGAACGAGCCTAAATAGAGAGAGAGGTATTGTAACTTACCCTCGCCAATAAACAAACGGCCCTTTCAGGGCCACCACATCCTGAACAAAGAGTATGCCATTCGCACACATCACGACTACTTGTACTATGTTAGTAACATACATCTTTTGAAGTTGAATTTGCACGTAAGAAATGCAAGGAGTTGTAGTTTAGCAGCAGCCGTCTTTTCTCTTACGAAAGTTTGTGAGTTAAGTCTTCTTTCGTTTTACTTTATCAAGGAACCTTTAAATTATTACACTTACTCGACGTGCATGAAACAGTTTTCAAAAATTCCTGCATGTTCGATATTTAATCTAGTTATGTGCCTGGAGAGAAGTATAAAATTTCATATTACGAAGTTGGTGTGTTTTCTTGTTCTCCTTCGAAATATATTATTGTGCTGCAGAAAATGACGTATTGGTTTGTTTTCATTTTCTCTTCCGTGTAACGACATCTATGAAGGTAGGTACATTCCTTTCAGGTTAAGAATATTGAAAAGAAATGGCAATAGCTTACGAACTACACATACTACTCAGCTTACTTAGAAAGACGAACATAGTCTGGTTACGACAGTGAACACTGTCAACAACGTATCGTTATGCTGGTATAAGAGAAAACCTAACTGTGACGATCTACTTATATAGCAAGTACTATAATGAATCGTAGTAAAACGTTTTGTTTTATGATTATTTATTTATTTATGTATTATGGAAGATGGGATAATAAGGTTTGTCGTACACAAGAGACACGCCTTTTGTTGCGTGTTCTGTGAAAATTATTAACACGAGATGTATGGCGAAGGAACTGTACTATCTCTCCATCAGGAGGTGGTGGCCCTGAAAAGGGCCGTTTGATATATTGTTAATATTTACCGACTTACTTCTTTTCGGTCTTCTTGGGCAATAAGACAGCCTGAATGTTTGGCAGAACGCCTCCCTGGGCGATAGTAACACCCTGTAGCAACTTGTTGAGTTCTTCGTCATTACGAATGGCAAGTTGCAAGTGACGAGGAATGATCCTAGTCTTCTTGTTATCACGTGCAGCGTTACCTGCTAACCCAAAACTTCAGCAGCCAGGTACTCCAAGACAGCAGCGAGGTAGACGGGTGCTCCAGCTCCTACTCGCTCGGCATAGTTTCCTTTCGAAGGAGACGATGTATACGCCCGACTGGAAACTGGAGTCCAGCTCTGCTTGAACGGGATTTAGCCTTGGCCTTCACTTTGCCACCTTTGCCTCGCCCAGACATTTTCCCTTAGTTTTTCTCTGAAACTAAGAACGAAAAATAGACAGTAAAACACGGTACTCACTATGTGGAATGAATACGTATTGTGACTATTACACTAAACTAAACTAAACTAACGTGGCAGGGGTTCAGTTTAGAGAGAGAGAAATCCGAAGAGTTCTCTCTCCAACTGGGGTGTTCAGGAACTTTGTAGTTCCTCTTCGTCCCCTTTCGTGAATTGTTATTAGGATTAAGTGGTGGTTTTTTTATTATTATTATTATTTTAATAAATTAATTATCGTTATTATTCTTGACTTTTGGGTGGGGAATGTCTCACTAAATGGTCTTTGGGTGGAGGCAAAGGTGGCAGTGGAAAGAAGGAAAGGTCGGGACCTGTCTCGAAAAGAAAAAGTTGGGTAGATGTGAACATGAATGTAATTCATTCAAGTTCAGATCAAATCAAACGGCCCGATTCTGGGTCTGGCAAAAAGGTTGCCTGGGCTGGGATCTAGAAATCCAATGCCTGAAGATTTTGATGTGGGGGGAAACGGGAGTACCCCGAGAAAACCCACTTTCACACGACAGGCGCCGAAAGTTTTGCCTGTCGTGTGCCCTGTACCTGAAAAAAAAGGAATTCATGTTAATAACATAGTTTTTATGTATTTAAACTCTTTGTTGAGTGGATTGTGATTCTTGAAATATGTTGTATGGTGATATGTATTTTGTTGGTGCACTTGATAATTTGTGTAGTGATGCCGTTAGTTTGTTTCTGTTTTCTGCTTTTCGATAATATTTCAGAGAAAGTTCTGTTATTCTATCTCTTATAGTTGGTAAATTACTAATTTGGTGTAGATAATTTGTTGGTGTAAAAGATGGTAAACTGAATGCGGATTTTAATATTTTGTTTTGTTGCACTTGGATTTTTTTGGAGTGTGTTGTTTGACATGTTGTATGTTACTTGACATCCGTACTCTATTAGTGGACGGATGTAAGCCTTGTATATTTGTATAATGGTGTTCGGTGCGCATTTTGATTGTTTACCAGTTATAGTCTTTAGATATGAAATCCTTTTTCTTATTGATGAGTGTATATTGTTTATGTGTTTTTCCATGTTAGTTTTGTGTCGAAAGTGACGCCAAGGAATGTGATGTTTTTGCTCATGTTGATGGTTGTGTTTCCAAGTGATAGATTTATTTTTCCTAGATTTTTCTTTGCTTCTTTAGTTTTCTATAGAAGGTGATTGCTTGTGTTTTTGTCGGATTTAACACGACCCTCCACTTGTTGCTCCATGTTGAGACGTTGTTTAGTGATTCTTGTACGCGAGACATGGCCATTACTGGGTTTCTGGAGGTGCTCCAGATTGCGATGTCATCTGCGTATTGTGAATTGTGTGTGTATGTTAGATTTGGAAAAGGTATGTCACTGACGAAAATTATGTAAAGAAGTGGAGAGAGGACTGATCCTTGGGGCACTCCTGCCGTTATATTAAATAATTTGGATATGGTTTTATTGACTTTTACTTGTGCTGTTCTATTGGTTAAAAAATTTGAAATCCATTTGACTATCGTAGGATTTATTTGTAGGTGGTTTAGTTTGTATATGATGGCATTGTGCCAAACGCTGTCGAATGCTTTTGACATCTAGGAATACCCCGATGGTTACTTGATTGTTGTTGTAAGCTTTGTATATTGATTCGGTGAGTCGTGTGAGGTGATCTGTTGTTTGTCTATTTTTCTGGAGGCATTTTGAGATTCTGGAAGGATGTTGTTTGATTCGCAAAATGGAGGAGACGGTTGGAGATAATTCTCTCCATCAGTTTGCCAAGGCAGCTTAACAGACTGATGGGGCGGAAATTATCTGGATTTGTTCTGTTAGTTTGTTTCTTGGGGATCGTTGTTATGATGGCTTTTTTTCCATGTGTCAGGGTAATACCCTGTCGCTAATGAAATGTTCATGATGTTTGTGAGGTGTTGTAGTAGGAGAGTGGAACTTTTTTGAGAATAATATTTGGTATTTGGTCATGTCCGGGGAAGTGTTCTTCAAGTTTTGATATTAATCTTTAGTTCGGTTATGGTTATTTTTCTATTGATTGAATTTGAGTATGCTTCTAGTGTCTCTCCGGGAAATCCTGGTGAGAATGAAGCTTGGTTTGCATTTATGTAGTTGTTGACATGGTGTTGGTGTTGTGTGTCGAAATCTACTGAGTTTAAATCGCTAAAAGCGGATTTGTAATAGTCAGCTAATAAGTCAGCTTTCTCTTCGTCCGTCCTTGCGATTTTATTGTTGTGTGTGATGTGTTGTAACATGTGATTTGTGTTTTGTCTGACGCAATACTCTTGAATTTTTTCCAGAATTCTTTTGGGTTTTTCTTGGTTTTCTAAGTTCTTGCAGAAGTTATGCCAATTGTTTTCTCTGACTTTTTAATTTCTTGTTTAATTTTTGTATTTGTTCTATTGATTTCTGTTTTAATGTGTGGATCACGTGTGATGTAGTGTATTCGTCGTAATTGTCTGCGTTTGATTATTAGTGCGTGAATTTCTGGTGTTAGAGTCCATTGAATAAGTGATTGTTTTCTTTTGATTTAGGAATTGTGTTTTTGTGGCTTTCTTTATGGCTTCTGTAATTTGATCAACATATTTGTCTAGTTCTGTTTTGTTGTTTACATGTTCGATTGGGTGGGGTAGGTATGAGTCCAGAGAGGCATTAAAAGTGAGCCAGTCTGTTTCAGTGTAGGTGTATGCGGAAGGAGTCACGTACGCCACAGCCGGGTGGCGCGGGTGAATCATACATGACACCGGGAAGTGGTCACTGGTGATTTCATCATGCACTTTAAAGTTAGATATTCTATTAACCATGTCCTTGGGTGCGATGATGAAATCGAGTACATCATATGAGCCGTTAGCGGCTGAGAAGTGTGTAGGTGTATTGTCATTAATTAAGTGCATTTTATTGCTAGAAATAAAATTTTTTATGCAGGATCCTCTGCGTGTGTCTCTGTTACCCCTTAATTCTGTGTGCGGTGAATTAAAGTCTCCAATAATAATTGGTTTGGGTTTACGATTAACACATTTTGAAGGAAGTTAATGTCGATATTTTTGGTTGGTGAGCAATATATGGCTAGAATCGGAATAGTTAGCCGGTTGTTAAAGTGTATGTTACAAAAAATGGTCTCATTAATGTCAGATTTAAATGAATCTTCTATCGAGATTAGATGCGATATTTTTGTACTAAAGTAAGTTATTATACCTCTGTTGTTTTCTGAGTGAGGTATGTTGTGTGAGATGAACTGGGATTGTGGTGTTTTGTTTCTCTGTGCAAAGTGTTTCTGAAATGATGATTATGTTGGCGTTTATATGTTTGTTTATGTTGTATATTTCTAACCTTTGTCTTTAAGATTTCCTTGGCAGTTGATGTGTAAGATTTTAATGTGTTGTATCATTGTGTTGTTTTATTTCCCTCGCGTGAATTTTGAGTGAAAGATGGTGTGGTTTCAGGTGAGGGAGGTTAAAATAGTGACTTGCAAGGCTGCAAACAGCCTTGAGTGACTCGTGCCTCGATTCGAATGAGGGAGATCACTCAATTCTATCAGCATTGCTAGCAAGTTTGTGGTGAAATCTGTTGGGTTAAATGCTTGTGTTGTTTTGGGGCGTGTTACGTCCGCGTAAGTACGTGTTGGTTGAGGTTGAGCGTGTTTGATTTGCGAGTCGGTTGGAGTTGGTAGTAAAGGTTGTTTGGTGTTGTTTTGGTAGCCGTGGGTTTGATTATTGATGTTCGTGGTTTTGAAAAGGAATCTGTTACGTATTTGGGTGTATTTGGGGCAGCCTTTGTAACTGGCTGCGTGGGGCCCTGACAGTTGGCGCATCTAACTTGGTTACGCTCGTTAGGACACTGAGCGACCTCGTGAGATCCGCCACATCTGACACATCTATCCTTGGCCATACAATTAGTTTTTGTGTGTCCGAACCGTTGACATTTGTAGCATTGGATTATTGGTTTTTGATGTGTCTTTTCCGGTTCGGTCGTGTGTCTTTGAAAAATAAAAGCAACCGTTTTTAATAATTTTTCTTGATCGTCTTTTGTTGACGGTTACCTTGATCAGTGGCGTTTTTTGTTTCGTTCTGAATGAGATGATTCTGTTCGATGATGCAATGTCAAAGCCTTGAGTTGTTAATTCTTCGGTGATTTCATGATCTTCAATGTCGAAATCGACACCTCTGATTATGACTGTTAGTTTTGGTGTGTTTGTTTTTGGTGTTGTAATGGTGGCTTGAACACCGAAGGCATCCTTGGGCCAGTGGGCCAAAATATGCGCAAACTCTTGAGGTTCGGTACATTTAATCATGATTCTTCCATTAGGAAGACGTTTGATGTCTTTAAACTGAATGCCCGGGTAATAGGACCTCAGTTGATTGACAATCTGTGGAATGCGTGTTGTTTTGTTTACTCCTTCGATGAACAGAGTTGGGATTCTGTAGTTAGGAGAATTGTTTGTTTGTGTGACAGTGATGGTGTTATCAGAATTAGTGGCGATGGTGGTGTTGTTTGTATTCAAGTAATTATTGTTAGAGCAAGTGGCTTTGTCTTCGTTAACATGGGTTATGTTATTAATACTTTGATTTTTAGAACTATTATTAGCGTCGTTAAGGTTAGGGCTTGTAGAATAGTCAGAAACTATACTTACCATGTCCTTTTTCTTCTTCTTCTTCAGCCTCCTCTTGTTGGATGTCTCGTTTGTTTCATGGGATTGTGGTCTTCGTGATTCTTCAGCTCCTGAGTTTTCACCTTCGGAACTCTCAGTCGAACTACTCAGTGATTCAGAGGCTGGTCCTTCAATAGCTCTATTCAGCATATCCATGATCTCGTCGTTGGAAAGGGCTTTTCCGTTGGATCTTGTCACTATCTTCTTTCTCTTCATACTGTTTTACTAGTCCTGATAAGGACTAAGGGGTAACCTTTTTTAGTAAAACTTTATGCACTTCACAGGATAATTTAGTCTTCAATGCACTTGTCTCGCAGCTCTTGACTTGCACGTCTGCTCTGCTTGACGGCGACCTTGAAACTCCGACTATTACACTGTTCACTCACTTAGTTTTATCAACTTTGTAGGATTGAACGAGATATATTGAGTCGCTTGTGACGGCCGCGCTTCTCGCGACAGCTATCGAATTCGCAAACCAAAATGCTATTGGCTACTTTTCAATCCTGCAGCGCGCAATTTAAACGCTGACTGAATTTTGCCCAAGTTTGAGGAGTTGAGAGACCTGAGCTAGCCACCGAGCAAGTCAGACGTGCCAATATGCTATTCAAAACGAAACGTTCATCCTCGCCAGTCAGGCCGTTAGTGCCGCCTGTAATCGTCGACGGCTTACCGCCGAACCTCACGCCGTACCAAGTCGCCACGTTGATCGCCAGAGCCAAGCCTGGGGCAACCATCGAACCGTCCAGGACCCGTATTTTACGCCGGGGAGGAATCCTCATCCAACCAGCCACTACTGCAGACCAAACCTATCTGTGCCAGCCATGGAACACTGAATTTAAAGTAAGTTGTTCCCCAACGAAAAGTCCAGTCAATCTTTATTCTGTATTCCTCAGGGGCGTCGACCCATCAATTCAACCAGAAGAAATTAGACAAACCATAGAACCCCAAATACAAGCCAAGGTATACGCAGTTCATCGAATTTATTCTAAGAACAGTAATCATCCCACACACTTCATGAAGATAGTGACAACATCGAAGTACAGTGCCGACTGTATTTTACGAGATGGCTGCTATTATCATATATTTCATTTTAGAGCCGAACGCCCACATCGACGACCACTCAAGAATGGTTCAAACCAAGCACCCAGATATCGTAAACAACCAACGGAAATCTTCCAACAGGAAAATACCAAAATACCGCCGATTCCAGACCGTATTAGAAGAAACACGACGACGGATTCAGACAACCCGACTCAGAAGAAGACAACACCCATTGTTGGCAACACGCCAAGTTGCAGTAGATCAAGAAAGAAAAAGGACAGTTCCTGCCAGACTTCAATCCCAGTTCCACAGAACTCAACAACCAGCCAGACTCAAACCATTACGAAGATAACCATCGATGCGACAGCACAAACTGAAAAACAATCTACCTCCACGCAGAAAACTCAAACCAAAATCTCGAGAAGAAACAAAGCATCACAGACCAGCGAAGAACAACTCACCGAAGAACAGCCAGTAGTTCCACCACCAAGGCCACGTTTCTCAGTTGCACCAATGGGCTTCAAGTGTGGAAACAAGTTCATGATGAAATTGCCACCCGATCTCCAAGACTGCAGCTAACAGTTTTCACGTACACCATCAACGTAGTTCATCAGTTTTTTTTTTTTGTTTGTTTTTTTATTAATTTAGTGTTGTTGTTTTTTTTTCTTTCCCAGCTACTTCCGGGCACGGTCTGGGTAGACTATTCGGCGCCCAGGCCGTGAAAGTGGGTTTTCTCGGGGTACTCCTGTTTCCCCACAGCAAAATCTCTGGCATCGGACCTGTAGGTCCCAGCCTCATTCTGAAAAGGGCCGTTTACCCAGTCAAGGGTATCTAATCAATTACAGTAAATTTTAAAAAAAACCAATTCGCCAGCCGCCAGGGTTCTCCATCCTCGAGCTAAAGTCTGGCTCACTTCACTTTCGCTGCTTTCGTCCAGTTCTCCCGTCCTTCCTCTCACTCATTAAATATTTTGAAATGTTAAAAATAAAGTAAAAAACTCCATGGATATTTTAAAACATTTCTCACGTAAGGGGACGAAGAGGAACTATAAAGTTCCTGAACACCCCAGTTGAGAGAGAACTCTTCTGATTTCTCTCTCTCTAAACTGAACCCCTGCCACGTTAGTTTAGTTTAGTTTAGCCCAAGTTTGAGGAGTTGAGAGACCTGAGCTAGCCACCGAGCAAGTCAGACGTGCCAATATGCTATTCAAAACGAAACGTTCATCCTCGCCAGTCAGGCCGTTAGTGCCGCCTGTAATCGTCGACGGCTTACCGCCGAACCTCACGCCGTACCAAGTCGCCACGTTGATCGCCCGAGCCAAGCCTGGGGCAACCATCGAA
The DNA here is from genome assembly GCF_004210375.1 of Tachypleus tridentatus. Taxonomy (NCBI): domain Eukaryota; kingdom Metazoa; phylum Arthropoda; class Merostomata; order Xiphosura; family Limulidae; genus Tachypleus; species Tachypleus tridentatus. The sequence goes on from NC_134835.1 coordinate 1,066,125, forward strand.
CCGTCCAGGACCCGTATTTTACGCCGGGGAGGAATCCTCATCCAACCAGCCACTATTGCAGACCAAACCTATCTGTGCCAGCCATGGAACACTGAATTTAAAGTAAGTTGTTCCCCAACGAAAAGTCCAGTCAATCTTTATTCTGTATTCCTCAGGGCGTCGACCCATCAATTCAACCTGAAGAAATTAGACAAACCATAGAACCCCAAATACAAGCCAAGGTATACGCAGTTCATCGAATTTATTCTAAGAACAGTAATCATCCCACACACTTCATGAAGATAGTGACAACATCGAAGTACAGTGCCGACTGTATTTTACGAGATGGCTGCTATTATCATATATTTCATTTTAGAGCCGAACGCCCACACCGACGACCACTCAAGAATGGTTCAAACCAAGCACCCAGATATCGTAAACAACCAACGGAAATCTTCCAACAGGAAAATACCAAAATACCGCCGATTCCAGACCGTATTAGAAGAAACACGAAGACGGATTCAGACAACCCGACTCAGAAGAAGACAACACCCATCGTTGGCAACACGCCAAGTTGCAGTAGATCAAGAAAGAAAAGGACAGTTCCTGCCAGACTTTAATCCCAGTTCCACAGAACTCAACAACCAGCCAGACTCAAACCATTACGAAGATAACCATCGACGCGACAGCACAAACTGAAAAACAATCTACCTCCACGCAGAAAACTCAAACCAAAATCTCGAGAAGAAACAAAGCATCACAGACCAGCGAAGAACAACTCACCGAAGAACAGCCAGTAGTTCCACCACCAAGGCCACGTTTCTCAGTTGCACCAATGGGCTTCAAGTGTGGAAACAAGTTCATGATGAAGTTGCCACCCGATCTACAAGACTGCAGCTAACAGTTTTCACGTACACCATCAACGTAGTTCATCAGTTTGTTTTTTTTTTTTTTTCTTTTCTTTCCCAGCTACTTCCGGGCACGGTCTGGGTAGACTATTCGGCGCCCAGGCCGTGAAAGTGGGTTTTCTCGGGGTACTCCCGTTTCCCCCCACAGCAAAATCTCTGGCATCGGACCTGTAGGTCCCAGCCTCATTCTGAAAAGGGCCGTTTACCCAGTCAAGGGTATCTAATCAATTACAGTAAATTTTAAAACCAATTGCCAGCCGCCAGGGTTCTCCATCCTCGAGCTAAAGTCTGGCTCACTTCACTTCACTTTCGCTGCTTTCGTCCAGTTCTCCCGTCCTTCCTCTCACTCACAAATATTTTGAAATGTTAAAAATAAAGTAAAACTCCATGGATATTTTAAAACATTTCTCACGTAAGGGGACGAAGAGGAACTATAAAGTTCCTGAACACCCCAGTTGGAGAGAGAACTCTTCTGATTTCTCTCTCTCTAAACTGAACCCCTGCCACGTTAGTTTAGTTTAGTTTAGTTTGCCCAAGTTTATTTTTCAACATGCCTCCACAACAAGCGTCTGGAAAAGCTGTGAAGAAGGCCGGAAAGGCCCAGAAAGCCGTACGAGCTGGAGACAAGAAAAAGCGAAAGAAGAGGAGGAAGGAGAGCTTCAGTATTTACATTTACAAGGTTCTCAAGCAGGTCCATCCCGATACTGGAATCTCCAGCAAAGCTATGTCTATCATGAATAGCTTCGTGAACGACATTTTCGAGAGAATTGCTGCCGAAGCTTCTCGTCTGGCTCACTACAACAAGCGATCAACTATCACGAGCCGGGAGATCCAAACTGCAGTGCGTCTGCTTTTACCTGGAGAATTGGCCAAACACGCCGTCTCCGAAGGTACCAAGGCTGTGACTAAGTACACCAGTTCAAAGTAATGTGTTCTTCTTCTCTTTTCATTCAAACGGCCCTTTCAGGGCCACCACATCTTGAAAAGGAGAAAGTCACATCGAATCTATTTCACTATTAACAGTTCAAGCATGCTTTCTCTATAACCATGCTTATAACGTGCGAGTAGAAATACACACATTATTAGAGAGTTTTGTTCCATTCCCACCTCTATGCTCTCAGTGAGTATTTTTCGTTTGTAGTTAAGTGAATGAAGACAGACAAACGAACGTATACACACCCAGCCAATACATGTCGTCACCGAATGGTACAAGATAATTATGATAATAACAAGAAAACAACAGCTACTCATTATTTAAGAAAGCAAAAAGATAGAATGACAGAGGGTTAATCGATACACGGAAATAGTTATTTCATTTAGAGTGACATCCATTACATGTTTAATATCCATGCGCTTGGGAGAAAACGAAATAGTGTCTGAGGGACAGAGCAACAGAGAAATTGTCTCTCAGAAGGTTTGTTTAGAATTAAGCACAAAGCTACTCAATGGGCTATCTGTGCTCTGCCCACCACGGGTATCGAAACCCGGTTTTAGTGTGTAAGTCCGCAGACATACCACTGTGCCACTGGGGGCCTCTATTAAGGAGCATAAATCATATTAGTTATTAATAACTAGTAAATCTAATAGTAAGGCACACTATTCAGCCGTATATGCATGTGCATACGGAATAGATTTCTCCATTACATTTGTGAAAGGCTCAGTACACTTCACTAACTAGTAAGGAGGCATACAATTTATATGGGTGGCTAGTAGTATAATACTGTTGCGAAAGAGTTAATTAATGAAGGAGCCCCTGAGTTATTTTCCTTCGACCAATTGTGATTAAAACTAAAATGTAATTAAATGCAGTACTAATTGAAATTAAACTAAAGTTACGAATCATTAAGTATAATTTGAAAACGAGCATATCTATAACAGCACAGGGGAAGAAATAAATAAAGTCGCACTACATTACTTTCTTTTCTCGAACGTTCGTTAGACTACAAATCTGAGCATGAAACGTTTTAAGAAATTTTTTACCATTTCACTCGCTCGATATAACAAGTGTTGTTACGAGCGGAATGAGTGTTTTGTTTGTTTTTCTGTAACGACTTATATGGCAAACTCTTTATCAGGAGATGGTGGCCCTGAAAGGGCCGTTGATTTTGTGATATCACACAAAATTGGAAAAGAAGCAGCTTACTTATTTCTTTCCTGCCACCTTCTTGAAGCAGCCTTTTAGGGGCGGCTTTGGCCTTCTTGGGGCTTTCGGTTTACTGGCTGCAGGTTTCTTTGCTGGCTTCGCCACTTTCTTTGGTTTTGCCTTTGCCTTGGGTTTTAGCAGCTGTCTTTGCTTTCTTCTCAGCTACTTTCTTGGGCTTACTCGGGGCTTTACTTTTCTTTGCAGTCGTTCCTTCTTTCTTCTTTGGTTTTTCACCACCTTCTCTTTGCTCTTTTGAGCACTCAGCTTGAAGGAACCCGTAGCTCCTTTTCCTTTAGTCTGTGTGAGAATGCCACTATTCACTGCTGATCGAAGATACTTCTTGATAAAGGGTTCATCCGCTCCACGTCGAGTTTATAGTTGGCAGCAATGTACTTTTGATAGCCTGAGAGAAGAACCTCCGCGTTCTTTGAGAGAAGTAATGGCAGTGATTACCATTTCGGATACCTTAGGATGTACGGGTGCCGTTCTCGGTTTTTTTCGCTTTTGTTTGCTCACCTTCTTAGGAGAAGGAGCCGTGGTAGGCGCCGTCGCATCAGCCATTTTTAAAGCTTTTTTTATTTATTAATCTTTCTACTCGGTTGAAAAATACGAGCACAAGCACGTGAAGACCTTAAGTAAAGAGAGAGCGGCCGTAATTGAGAGCTTCATCTAACTGAGAGAAGTCAGCTGGGGTCGCCATTTCTCGCGTCTGAACGTATCATCCGGCTGTGTTTGTTCACACAATTCTGGGTTCCTTTTGAGAAGTTTCGAATTTCCAAAATTTTTCCTAAGGTCTACTAAACGAAAGTTCGATCTTTCTTCTATAGATAGGTCTATCCACGATTCGTCAATGGTGGCATTTTTTACCATAAAACGTGCACCAGTGCGAATGAGAAGCTTCTTTAGGATACAGAAGTTTTTCTAATCGTTTCTCAAGTCACATCATAGAGTGTTTCAAGTAAACAAAACATTTCACATCGAATATCTATATCACACACCCTCAAATGAAAGTAGAGTATTTGTAAGAGAGCATTATATCATCGGAATATCACGTTAGAAACGAGGCAGTCTCTAACACGTCGTCATTTCATTTCATGTTGGGTAGTGCTAAGTGCAGAAGCTTGTTCCACGCTACAAAGAAATTCTCCCGAACAACACAGAAAAGTAGTTTCTATTCCTTATTCAGAAATTGTTTTCGATCCTTATTATCGTAAACAGTGCATTACAAAGAATATTCAAACAGCAAAACGATTACAGGCCACCCTAAGCCAGTTTGAAAGCAAACTGGTGAGAGTTCGTGACAAATGAGAAACGAAACTAGTGTTCGTCGATACAATCATATAACACATATTCGATTTCAATAAGATGCCTTGAATCGTTAATTTATTTCTTTTTATACTTCCTCTGAAGGTTGATTAATATATATAATATTTATATATATAGAAATAACGATGCAGTTTTGAAACGCAGTGTTCTTGGCTTCGTCGACCTTTCTGACATCATTAATTAAGGAATATTTTATTGTAGAGTCTATGTTTACACACATTTTTCGGAGATAGAAAACTTTAGAGTGGTATCTAATAAGCTTGCAAGTTTCATCTTTTGAATAGAAATTAACAATTGAGCAAGACATTCATTCGTCTCTCTAAGTGTATGTGTACTCAATAAGCGTAACGCTTCTTCATTGGCGAGTGTTATTTCTATTAATAAGATAACGGATTTACCCCTAACATATTTTATCTACCTGTTTCTCTAAATGATGTATAAAGTAACATGCACACAGAGTAAACTTGGAAATGAACACTAACCAAACAATTCCTAATTACGCACTACCAGTTCTTATAACATAAGTTATTTCACTAAAGTTAACTTGCAAAGCATAATGTTTATCCTTAACTTAACAGATATATATATATAACGTTTCCGAGTGAGGGAGGTAGAAATCGTATTGTGTGAAAAGGAGTTAGCTAGTAAGCAATTTGTGTACTTGTACGAGTACTTGAGAGAATTATAAGAAGTACGAAAATGTGGTATCTCTTCATTAGAGGTGGTGGCCCTGAAAAGGGCCGTTTTTTTGTTATAAAGTGAATATTTAACCTCCGAATCCGTACAGAGTGCGACCCTGTCGTTTCAGAGCATACACTACATCCATGGCGGTCACAGTCTTTCTTTTGGCGTGCTCCGTGTAGGTAACAGCATCACGGATTACGTTTTCCAAGAAAACTTTCAAAACACCTCGGGTTTCTTCGTAGATGAGACCAGAGATGCGCTTTACACCGCCTCTGCGAGCTAGACGTCTGATGGCTGGCTTCGTGATACCCTGGATATTGTCTCTGAGAACCTTACGATGACGTTTTGCTCCACCTTTACCGAGACCCTTGCCACCTTTTCCTCTTCCAGACATGGCGTAAATGTAGAAATATTAAAGAATAATCTCTGCTCGAACAGCTCAAAAAACGAAAACAACCACTATCGGTAACACTATATAATCTTAGCGCGGCCCTCTCGGAAAGCTCCTCGTCGCTTAACGTTGAACAGCAAAACTGTGATCATAGAAACTGAAAACATTTATTGAGAACTAACTAAGAACCATCAAAGAAATGTGTTGGATCATATTATTATTTATTTTACCGAAAACAACTTCCATCTAGATATTCACGAGGTTACTTGGTGGACTGGACAAAATGTACATGTACTTCTCGAAAGGAAATATGTCCCAGCAGAATAACTATGTAAAATAAAATTAAAAATATAAATAAAAATAAAATAAAGATTCTTACACATATCTTTCAGACGATAAGAAAGTACCATCAGTAAGAATTATATTTCATTCGAATATTGGTAACGTATTGCTATACCGTTTTGTTTGAGTATTACAATCCAAAGTTGCTTCAGAAACCAAAAAGTGGTGCAAACTAGGATTGAGAATCACAACTCTTTGTCCAATGGCGTCTCGACTCTGCGTCCTGTACAATGATTGGTGGAGCACGACCAATGAGAAGCTCTCTCGAACGGAAAGCGCAAAGTTTGAAAAGATAAACAAAAGCGCCTTGGAACGATAACAGAAACAAGAAATACCATCTTCTCCAGGTGGTATTCAAGCTATCCTCCTAAAACAAGGCACTCAGAGATTATATGAACACCTAACAGCGTTATTTAATCTCTCACTATCAGCTGGATATATCCCCGTTTCTTGGAAGGAAGCAATAATATTAATGTTCCAGAAAGAAGGAAAGTCAGCGAATAAACCAAACAACTACCGCCCGATTAGCTTAACCAGTTGTATTGGCAAAGTATTAGAGAGGATAATTAGTAATCGTCTGTCAGTTTACTTAGAAGAAAATTCAAAATTACCAGAAATTCAAAACGGATTTCGAAAACCGCCAAACTACAGACCACCTGATTCGACTTACAGAATCAATTACCGACAGCTTCAACAAAAAAAGAATGCACTGTAGCTTGCTTTCTCGACATTGAGAAAGCATTTGACACAGTGTGGCATAACGGCTTAAGACATAGATTGCTTGAAATGGCATTACCCCAGGAAACTATTCGCTGGCTGTCCAACTTCCTGGATAACAGAATGTGTAAAGTAAATGTAAATGGGGCCCACTCAGGGTCCTTTTCACCCGAAGCAGGAGTCCCGCAGGGAGGGGTTGTTAGCCCTATATTATTTATCATGTACGTGAGTAATATGCCTCTGTCGGACCTAAATTTAGGTTATGCATCACAGTTCGCTGACGATGTAGCAGTCTGGAAAAGTGCCCCCACTCCGTCAATAGCAGCAACGAACCTACAACCAGTCCTAAATAACATCGAAGAATACTGCCAGAAATACAGAATCAAAGTTAATATTCCAAAAACCCAAGTCATAGTATTCAGCAGACTGAATAAGCTGAAAAAAGATCCACCAAAACTCTATATGAATGGATCACTTTTACTGACTGCTACTTCTGCTAAATTTCTAGGTCTAACCTATGACTCAAAATTAACGTGGCTACCACATATTAAAATGTACTGATACGAATCTGGAAAAGAGCAAACTATGCAAGAAGTCTTTCAGGTAAAATCCAAGGAACATCACCAGACAACATACTTAAAATCTACAAAACGTACATTAGACCAACAATAGAATATGCATCACCTGCCTGGATTAACATAGCACCCACACATGTACAGAAACTTCAACGTATACAAAATTCTGTACTAACTTCAGCATACAAAGTACCACGTAGCACCTCAACCACATTCATGCACAAGTATGCAAACATAGATACAATAGCTGAAAGACTCTTGCATAATTCTCTAAAATATTTCAATAAGAATTGGCACAAAATGACTTAATGTGTGATCTCGACAGATATCACGTACATGATGTAAATGGTACTAAATACCTCTCCCCTTTAACATATATTTAAGAAATGTAACACAAGCTGGCCACTATGCACTAGACACTTAGTCCTTGTTTCTTTTATTTTTATAATTATTATTTTCTTTTTTTAATCATTATTATTATTTTTATTTTCTTCTCTTTTTTGAATTATTATTCAAGTATTGAATAATAATAATTATTATTACTTTCTTTTCTGTGTGAGTGTTTGTGTTACTACAAGTAGTAGTAGCATTCTCTCAATCGAGAAAAGGAGAAAAATACAAAAAAATATATATATATATGAAAATACAAAAAAAAAAAAAATTAAATAAAAAAAAAAAAAAAAAAAACTCCTTGTTCGTCCATGCATGGACTGAGCCCTGAAATGGACCTGAGTATGATGTTATACTTTTACTCTGGCCCAAAGCTTTAAAAAAAAAAAACAACCCTAAAGACAGACGCTATAATCGTTCGGGAGGGAGGAAGAGGTCAAATGTACCTGACCCTCCTGGGTATTTAACAACATCAATACCCAAATACCCACACAGTCAAACTTGGAACGATGATCATTCTTAGCACGGAAGTCGAAGAGTGTAGTAGGATTGTAGTTCTACGTACGTTTGTAATATAGCACGGACAAAACGAAATTATGGCTCGCACGAAACAAACTGCAAGAAAATCCACGGGCGGAAAAGCACCAAGAAAACAACTGGCCACTAAAGCTGCCCGAAAGAGCGCTCCAGCAACAGGAGGTGTAAAGAAACCTCATCGTTACAGGCCAGGAACAGTAGCCCTCCGTGAAATCCGTCGATACCAGAAGTCAACTGAGCTGCTCATTCGAAAATTACCTTCCAGAGACTGGTGAGAGAAATTGCCCAGGACTTCAAGACTGACCTTAGATTCCAGAGCTCTGCTGTCATGGCTCTTCAGGAGGCCAGTGAGGCGTACTTGGTGGGTCTCTTCGAAGACACTAACCTGTGTGCCATTCACGCAAAGAGAGTGACCATCATGCCGAAAGACATCCAACTCGCACGTAGAATTCGAGGGGAACGAGCCTAAATAGAGAGAGAGGTATTGTAACTTACCCTCGCCAATAAACAAACGGCCCTTTTCAGGGCCACCACATCCTGAACAAAGAGTATGCCATTCGCACACATCACGACTACTTGTACTATGTTAGTAACATACATCTTTTGAAGTTGAATTTGCACGTAAGAAATGCAAGGAGTTGTAGTTTAGCAGCAGCCGTCTTTTCTCTTACGAAAGTTTGTGAGTTAAGTCTTCTTTCGTTTTACTTTATCAAGGAACCTTTTAAATTATTACACTTACTCGACGTGCATGAAACAGTTTTCAAAAAATTCCTGCATGTTCGATATTTAATCTAGTTATGTGCCTGGAGAGAAGTATAAAATTTCATATTACGAAGTTGGTGTGTTTTCTTGTTCTCCTTCGAAATATATTATTGTGCTGCAGAAAATGACGTATTGGTTTGTTTTCATTTTTCTCTTTCCGTGTAACGACATCTATGAAGGTAGGTACATTCCTTTCAGGTTAAGAATATTGAAAAGAAATGGCAATAGCTTACGAACTACACATACTACTCAGCTTACTTAGAAAGACGAACATAGTCTGGTTACGACAGTGAACACTGTCAACAACGTATCGTTATGCTGGTATAAGAGAAAACCTAACTGTGACGATCTACTTATATAGCAAGTACTATAATGAATCGTAGTAAAACGTTTTTGTTTTATGATTATTTATTTATTTATGTATTATGGAAGATGGGATAATAAGGTTTGTCGTACACAAGAGACACGCCTTTTGTTGCGTGTTCTGTGAAAATTATTAACACGAGATGTATGGCGAAGGAACTGTACTATCTCTCCATCAGGAGGTGGTGGCCCTGAAAAGGGCCGTTTGATATATTGTTAATATTTACCGACTTACTTCTTTTCGGTCTTCTTGGGCAATAAGACAGCCTGAATGTTTGGCAGAACGCCTCCCTGGGCGATAGTAACACCCTGTAGCAACTTGTTGAGTTCTTCGTCATTACGAATGGCAAGTTGCAAGTGACGAGGAATGATCCTAGTCTTCTTGTTATCACGTGCAGCGTTACCTGCTAACTCCAAAACTTCAGCAGCCAGGTACTCCAAGACAGCAGCGAGGTAGACGGGTGCTCCAGCTCCTACTCGCTCGGCATAGTTTCCTTTTCGAAGGAGACGATGTATACGCCCGACTGGAAACTGGAGTCCAGCTCTGCTTGAACGGGATTTAGCCTTGGCCTTCACTTTGCCACCTTTGCCTCGCCCAGACATTTTCCCTTAGTTTTTCTCTGAAACTAAGAACGAAAAATAGACAGTAAAACACGGTACTCACTATGTGGAATGAATACGTATTGTGACTATTACACTGTTCACTCACTTAGTTTTATCAACTTTGTAGGATTGAACGAGATATATTGAGTCGCTTGTGACGGCCGCGCTTCTCGCGACAGCTATCGAATTCGCAAACCAAAATGCTATTGGCTACTTTTCAATCCTGCAGCGCGCAATTTAAACGCTGACTGAATTTTGCCCAAGTTTGAGGAGTTGAGAGACCTGAGCTAGCCACCGAGCAAGTCAGACGTGCCAATATGCTATTCAAAACGAAACGTTCATCCTCGCCAGTCAGGCCGTTAGTGCCGCCTGTAATCGTCGACGGCTTACCGCCGAACCTCACGCCGTACCAAGTCGCCACGTTGATCGCCCGAGCCAAGCCTGGGGCAACCATCGAACCGTCCAGGACCCGTATTTTACGCCGGGGAGGAATCCTCATCCAACCAGCCACTATTGCAGACCAAACCTATCTGTGCCAGCCATGGAACACTGAATTTAAAGTAAGTTGTTCCCCAACGAAAAGTCCAGTCAATCTTTATTCTGTATTCCTCAGGGGCGTCGACCCATCAATTCAACCTGAAGAAATTAGACAAACCATAGAACCCCAAATACAAGCCAAGGTATACGCAGTTCATCGAATTTATTCTAAGAACAGTAATCATCCCACACACTTCATGAAGATAGTGACAACATCGAAGTACAGTGCCGACTGTATTTTACGAGATGGCTGCTATTATCATATATTTCATTTTAGAGCCGAACGCCCACACCGACGACCACTCAAGAATGGTTCAAACCAAGCACCCAGATATCGTAAACAACCAACGGAAATCTTCCAACAGGAAAATACCAAAATACCGCCGATTCCAGACCGTATTAGAAGAAACACGAAGACGGATTCAGACAACCCGACTCAGAAGAAGACAACACCCATTGTTGGCAACACGCCAAGTTGCAGTAGATCAAGAAAGAAAAGGACAGTTCCTGCCAGACTTTAATCCCAGTTCCACAGAACTCAACAACCAGCCAGACTCAAACCATTACGAAGATAACCATCGACGCGACAGCACAAACTGAAAACAATCTACCTCCACGCAGAAAACTCAAACCAAAATCTCGAGAAGAAACAAAGCATCACAGACCAGCGAAGAACAACTCACCGAAGAACAGCCAGTAGTTCCACCACCAAGGCCACGTTTCTCAGTTGCACCAATGGGCTTCAAGTTCATGATGAAGTTGCCACCCGATCTACAAGACTGCAGCTAACAGTTTTCACGTACACCATCAACGTAGTTCATCAGTTTTTTTTGTTTTTTTTATTTTTTTTTTTTTTTTTTCTTCCCAGCTACTTCCGGGCACGGTCTGGGTAGACTATTCGGCGCCCAGGCCGTGAAAGTGGGTTTTCTCGGGGTACTCCCTGTTTCCCCACAGCAAAATCTCTGGCATCGGACCTGTAGGTCCCAGCCTCATTCTGAAAAGGGCCGTTTACCCAGTCAAGGGTATCTAATCAATTACAGTAAATTTTAAAACCAATTCGCCAGCCGCCAGGGTTCTCCATCCTCGAGCTAAAGTCTGGCTCACTTCACTTCACTTTCGCTGCTTTCGTCCAGTTCTCCCGTCCTTCCTCTCACTCACAAATATTTTTTGAAATGTTAAAAATAAAGTAAAACTCCATGGATATTTTAAAACATTTCTCACGTAAGGGGACGAAGAGGAACTATAAAGTTCCTGAACACCCCAGTTGAGAGAGAACTCTTCTGATTTCTCTCTCTAAACTGAACCCCTGCCACGTTAGTTTAGTTTAGTTTAGTTTGCCCAAGTTTATTTTTTTTCAACATGCCTCCACAACAAGCGTCTGGAAAGCTGTGAAGAAGGCCGGAAAGGCCCAGAAAGCCGTACGAGCTGGAGACAAGAAAAGCGAAAGAAGAGGAGGAAGGAGAGCTTCAGTATTTACATTTACAAGGTTCTCAAGCAGGTCCATCCCGATACTGGAATCTCCAGCAAAGCTATGTCTATCATGAATAGCTTCGTGAACGACATTTTCGAGAGAATTGCTGCCGAAGCTTCTCGTCTGGCTCACTACAACAAGCGATCAACTATCACGAGCCGGGAGATCCAAACTGCAGTGCGTCTGCTTTTACCTGGAGAATTGGCCAAACACGCCGTCTCCGAAGGGACCAAGGCTGTGACTAAGTACACCAGTTCAAAGTAATGTGTTCTTCTTCTCTTTTCATTCAAACGGCCCTTTTCAGGGCCACCACATCTTGAAAAGGAGAAAGTCACATCGAATCTATTTCACTATTAACAGTTCAAGCATGCTTTCTCTATAACCATGCTTATAACGTGCGAGTAGAAATACACACATTATTAGAGAGTTTTGTTCCATTCCCACCTCTATGCTCTCAGTGAGTATTTTTCGTTTGTAGTTAAGTGAATGAAGACAGACAAACGAACGTATACACACCCAGCCAATACATGTCGTCACCGAATGGTACAAGATAATTATGATAATAACAAGAAAACAACAGCTACTCATTATTTAAGAAAGCAAAAAAGATAGAATGACAGAGGGTTAATCGATACACGGAAATAGTTATTTCATTTAGAGTGACATCCATTACATGTTTAATATCCATGCGCTTGGGAGAAAACGAAATAGTGTCTGAGGGACAGAGCAACAGAGAAATTGTCTCTCAGAAGGTTTGTTTAGAATTAAGCACAAAGCTACTCAATGGGCTATCTGTGCTCTGCCCACCACGGGTATCGAAAACCGGTTTTTAGTGTGTAAGTCCGCAGACATACCACTGTGCCACTGGGGGGCCTCTATTAAGGAGCATAAATCATATTAGTTATTAATAACTAGTAAATCTAATAGTAAGGCACACTATTCAGCCGTATATGCATGTGCATACGGAATAGATTTCTCCATTACATTTGTGAAAGGCTCAGTACACTTCACTAACTAGTAAGGAGGCATACAATTTATATGGGTGGCTAGTAGTATAATACTGTTGCGAAAGAGTTAATTAATGAAGGAGCCCCGAGTTATTTTCCTTCGACCAATTGTGATTAAAACTAAAATGTAATTAAATGCAGTACTAATTGAAATTAAACTAAAGTTACGAATCATTAAGTATAATTTGAAAACGAGCATATCTATAACAGCACAGGGGAAGAAATAAATAAAGTCGCACTACATTACTTTCTTTTCTCGAACGTTCGTTAGACTACAAATCTGAGCATGAAACGTTTTTAAGAAATTTTTTTACCATTTCACTCGCTCGATATAACAAGTGTTGTTACGAGCGGAATGAGTGTTTTGTTTGTTTTTCTGTAACGACTTATATGGCAAACTCTTTATCAGGAGATGGTGGCCCTGAAAAGGGCCGTTGATTTTGTGATATCACACAAAATTGGAAAAGAAGCAGCTTACTTATTTCTTTCCTGCCACCTTCTTGGAAGCAGCCTTTTTAGGGGCGGCTTTGGCCTTCTTGGGGGCTTTCGGTTTACTGGCTGCAGGTTTCTTTGCTGGCTTCGCCACTTTCTTTGGTTTTGCCTTTGCCTTGGGTTTTTTAGCAGCTGTCTTTGCTTTCTTCTCAGCTACTTTCTTGGGCTTACTCGGGGCTTTACTTTTCTTTGCAGTCGTTCCTTCTTTCTTCTTTGGTTTTCACCACCTTCTCTTTGCTCTTTTGAGCACTCAGCTTGAAGGAACCCGTAGCTCCTTTTCCTTTAGTCTGTGTGAGAATGCCACTATTCACTGCTGATCGAAGATACTTCTTGATAAAAGGGTTCATCCGCTCCACGTCGAGTTTATAGTTGGCAGCAATGTACTTTTTGATAGCCTGGAGAGAAGAACCTCCGCGTTCTTTGAGAGAAGTAATGGCAGTGATTACCATTTCGGATACCTTAGGATGTACGGGTGCCGTTCTCGGTTTTTTCGCTTTTGTTTGCTCACCTTCTTAGGAGAAGGAGCCGTGGTAGGCGCCGTCGCATCAGCCATTTTTAAAGCTTTTTTTATTTATTAATCTTTCTACTCGGTTGAAAAATACGAGCACAAGCACGTGAAGACCTTAAGTAAAGAGAGAGCGGCCGTAATTGAGAGCTTCATCTAACTGAGAGAAGTCAGCTGGGGTCGCCATTTCTCGCGTCTGAACGTATCATCCGGCTGTGTTTGTTCACACAATTCTGGGTTCCTTTTGAGAAGTTTCGAATTTCCAAAATTTTTCCTAAGGTCTACTAAACGAAAGTTCGATCTTTCTTCTATAGATAGGTCTATCCACGATTCGTCAATGGTGGCATTTTTTACCATAAAAACGTGCACCAGTGCGAATGAGAAGCTTCTTTAGGATACAGAAGTTTTTCTAATCGTTTCTCAAGTCACATCATAGAGTGTTTCAAGTAAACAAAACATTTCACATCGAATATCTATATCACACACCCTCAAATGAAAGTAGAGTATTTGTAAGAGAGCATTATATCATCGGAATATCACGTTAGAAACGAGGCAGTCTCTAACACGTCGTCATTTCATTTCATGTTGGGTAGTGCTAAGTGCAGAAGCTTGTTCCACGCTACAAAGAAATTCTCCCGAACAACACAGAAAAGTAGTTTCTATTCCTTATTCAGAAATTGTTTTCGATCCTTATTATCGTAAACAGTGCATTACAAAGAATATTCAAACAGCAAAACGATTACAGGCCATTCTAAGCCAGTTTGAAAGCAAACTGGTGAGAGTTCGTGACAAATGAGAAACGAAACTAGTGTTCGTCGATACAATCATATAACACATATTCGATTTCAATAAGATGCCTTGAATCGTTAATTTATTTCTTTTATACTTCCTCTGAAGGTTGATTAATATATATAATATTTATATATATAGAAATAACGATGCAGTTTTGAAACGCAGTGTTCTTGGCTTCGTCGACCTTTCTGACATCATTAATTAAGGAATATTTTATTGTAGAGTCTATGTTTACACACATTTTTCGGAGATAGAAAACTTTAGAGTGGTATCTAATAAGCTTGCAAGTTTCATCTTTTGAATAGAAATTAACAATTGAGCAAGACATTCATTCGTCTCTCTAAGTGTATGTGTACTCAATAAGCGTAACGCTTCTTCATTGGCGAGTGTTATTTCTATTAATAAGATAACGGATTTACCCCTAACATATTTTATCTACCTGTTTCTCTAAATGATGTATAAAGTAACATGCACACAGAGTAAACTTGGAAATGAACACTAACCAAACAATTCCTAATTACGCACTACCAGTTCTTATAACATAAGTTATTTCACTAAAGTTAACTTGCAAAGCATAATGTTTATCCTTAACTTAACAGATATATATATATAACGTTTCCGAGTGAGGGAGGTAGAAATCGTATTGTGTGAAAAGGAGTTAGCTAGTAAGCAATTTGTGTACTTGTACGAGTACTTGAGAGAATTATAAGAAGTACGAAAATGTGGTATCTCTTCATTAGGAGGTGGTGGCCCTGAAAAGGGCCGTTTTTTTGTTATAAAGTGAATATTTAACCTCCGAATCCGTACAGAGTGCGACCCTGTCGTTTCAGAGCATACACTACATCCATGGCGGTCACAGTCTTTCTTTTGGCGTGCTCCGTGTAGGTAACAGCATCACGGATTACGTTTTCCAAGAAAACTTTCAAAACACCTCGGGTTTCTTCGTAGATGAGACCAGAGATGCGCTTTACACCGCCTCTGCGAGCTAGACGTCTGATGGCTGGCTTCGTGATACCCTGGATATTGTCTCTGAGAACCTTACGATGACGTTTTGCTCCACCTTTACCGAGACCCTTGCCACCTTTTCCTCTTCCAGACATGGCGTAAATGTAGAAATATTAAAGAATAATCTCTGCTCGAACAGCTCAAAAACGAAAACAACCACTATCGGTAACACTATATAATCTTAGCGCGGCCCTCTCGGAAAGCTCCTCGTCGCTTAACGTTGAACAGCAAAACTGTGATCATAGAAACTGAAAACATTTATTGAGAACTAACTAAGAACCATCAAAGAAATGTGTTGGATCATATTATTATTTATTTTACCGAAAACAACTTCCATCTAGATATTCACGAGGTTACTTGGTGGACTGGACAAAATGTACATGTACTTCTCGAAAGGAAATATGTCCCAGCAGAATAACTATGTAAAATAAAATTAAAATATAAATAAAAATAAAATAAAGATTCTTACACATATCTTTCAGACGATAAGAAAGTACCATCAGTAAGAATTATATTTCATTCGAATATTGGTAACGTATTGCTATACCGTTTTGTTTGAGTATTACAATCCAAAGTTGCTTCAGAAACCAAAAGTGGTGCAAACTAGGATTGAGAATCACAACTCTTTGTCCAATGGCGTCTCGACTCTGCGTCCTGTACAATGATTGGTGGAGCACGACCAATGAGAAGCTCTCTCGAACGGAAAGCGCAAAGTTTGAAAAGATAAACAAAAAGCGCCTTGGAACGATGAATACCATCTTCTCCAGGTGGTATTCAAGCTATCCTCCTAAAACAAGGCACTCAGAGATTATATGAACACCTAACAGCGTTATTTAATCTCTCACTATCAGCTGGATATATCCCCGTTTCTTGGAAGGAAGCAATAATATTAATGTTCCAGAAAGAAGGAAAGTCAGCGAATAAACCAAACAACTACCGCCCGATTAGCTTAACCAGTTGTATTGGCAAAGTATTAGAGAGGATAATTAGTAATCGTCTGTCAGTTTACTTAGAAGAAAATTCAAAATTACCAGAAATTCAAAACGGATTTCGAAAAAAACCGCCAAACTACAGACCACCTGATTCGACTTACAGAATCAATTACCGACAGCTTCAACAAAAAAGAATGCACTGTAGCTTGCTTTCTCGACATTGAGAAAGCATTTGACACAGTGTGGCATAACGGCTTAAGACATAGATTGCTTGAAATGGCATTACCCCAGGAAACTATTCGCTGGCTGTCCAACTTCCTGGATAACAGAATGTGTAAAGTAAATGTAAATGGGGCCCACTCAGGGTCCTTTTCACCCGAAGCAGGAGTCCCGCAGGGAGGGGTTGTTAGCCCTATATTATTTATCATGTACGTGAGTAATATGCCTCTGTCGGACCTAAATTTAGGTTATGCATCACAGTTCGCTGACGATGTAGCAGTCTGGAAAAGTGCCCCACTCCGTCAATAGCAGCAACGAACCTACAACCAGTCCTAAATAACATCGAAGAATACTGCCAGAAATACAGAATCAAAGTTAATATTCCAAAAACCCAAGTCATAGTATTCAGCAGACTGAATAAGCTGAAAAAAGATCCACCAAAACTCTATATGAATGGATCACTTTTACTGACTGCTACTTCTGCTAAATTTCTAGGTCTAACCTATGACTCAAAATTAACGTGGCTACCACATATTAAAAATGTACTGATACGAATCTGGAAAAGAGCAAACTATGCAAGAAGTCTTTCAGGTAAAATCCAAGGAACATCACCAGACAACATACTTAAAATCTACAAAACGTACATTAGACCAACAATAGAATATGCATCACCTGCCTGGATTAACATAGCACCCACACATGTACAGAAACTTCAACGTATACAAAATTCTGTACTAACTTCAGCATACAAAGTACCACGTAGCACCTCAACCACATTCATGCACAAGTATGCAAACATAGATACAATAGCTGAAAGACTCTTGCATAATTCTCTAAAATATTTCAATAAGAATTGGCACAAAATGACTTAATGTGTGATCTCGACAGATATCACGTACATGATGTAAATGGTACTAAATACCTCTCCCTTTTAACATATATTTAAGAAATGTAACACAAGCTGGCCACTATGCACTAGACACTTAGTCCTTGTTTCTTTTATTTTTATAATTATTATTTTCTTTTTTTAATCATTATTATTATTTTTATTTTCTTCTCTTTTGAATTATTATTCAAGTATTGAATAATAATAATTATTATTACTTTCTTTCTGTGTGAGTGTTTGTGTTACTACAAGTAGTAGTAGCATTCTCTCAATCGAGAAAAAGGAGAAAAATACAAAAAAAATATATATATATATGAAAATACAAAAAAAAAAAAAAATTAAATGGAAAAAAAAAAAAAAAAACTCCTTGTTCGTCCATGCATGGACTGAGCCCTGAAATGGACCTGAGTATGATGTTATACTTTTACTCTGGCCCAAAGCTTTAAAAAAAAAAAACAAAAAAAAAACCCTAAAGACAGACGCTATAATCGTTCGGGAGGGAGGAAGAGGTCAAATGTACCTGACCCTCCTGGGTATTTAACAACATCAATACCCAAATACCCACACAGTCAAACTTGGAACGATGATCATTCTTAGCACGGAAGTCGAAGAGTGTAGTAGGATTGTAGTTCTACGTACGTTTGTAATATAGCACGGACAAAACGAAATTATGGCTCGCACGAAACAAACTGCAAGAAAATCCACGGGCGGAAAAGCACCAAGAAAACAACTGGCCACTAAAGCTGCCCGAAAGAGCGCTCCAGCAACAGGAGGTGTAAAGAAACCTCATCGTTACAGGCCAGGAACAGTAGCCCTCCGTGAAATCCGTCGATACCAGAAGTCAACTGAGCTGCTCATTCGAAAATTACCTTCCAGAGACTGGTGAGAGAAATTGCCCAGGACTTCAAGACTGACCTTAGATTCCAGAGCTCTGCTGTCATGGCTCTTCAGGAGGCCAGTGAGGCGTACTTGGTGGGTCTCTTCGAAGACACTAACCTGTGTGCCATTCACGCAAAGAGAGTGACCATCATGCCGAAAGACATCCAACTCGCACGTAGAATTCGAGGGGAACGAGCCTAAATAGAGAGAGAGGTATTGTAACTTACCCTCGCCAATAAACAAACGGCCCTTTTCAGGGCCACCACATCCTGAACAAAGAGTATGCCATTCGCACACATCACGACTACTTGTACTATGTTAGTAACATACATCTTTTGAAGTTGAATTTGCACGTAAGAAATGCAAGGAGTTGTAGTTTAGCAGCAGCCGTCTTTTCTCTTACGAAAGTTTGTGAGTTAAGTCTTCTTTCGTTTTACTTTATCAAGGAACCTTTAAATTATTACACTTACTCGACGTGCATGAAACAGTTTTCAAAAATTCCTGCATGTTCGATATTTAATCTAGTTATGTGCCTGGAGAGAAGTATAAAATTTCATATTACGAAGTTGGTGTGTTTTCTTGTTCTCCTTCGAAATATATTATTGTGCTGCAGAAAATGACGTATTGGTTTGTTTTCATTTTCTCTTTCCGTGTAACGACATCTATGAAGGTAGGTACATTCCTTTCAGGTTAAGAATATTGAAAAGAAATGGCAATAGCTTACGAACTACACATACTACTCAGCTTACTTAGAAAGACGAACATAGTCTGGTTACGACAGTGAACACTGTCAACAACGTATCGTTATGCTGGTATAAGAGAAAACCTAACTGTGACGATCTACTTATATAGCAAGTACTATAATGAATCGTAGTAAAACGTTTTTGTTTTATGATTATTTATTTATTTATGTATTATGGAAGATGGGATAATAAGGTTTGTCGTACACAAGAGACACGCCTTTTGTTGCGTGTTCTGTGAAAATTATTAACACGAGATGTATGGCGAAGGAACTGTACTATCTCTCCATCAGGAGGTGGTGGCCCTGAAAAGGGCCGTTTGATATATTGTTAATATTTACCGACTTACTTCTTTTCGGTCTTCTTGGGCAATAAG
Organism: Tachypleus tridentatus; assembly: GCF_004210375.1. Classification (NCBI taxonomy): domain Eukaryota; kingdom Metazoa; phylum Arthropoda; class Merostomata; order Xiphosura; family Limulidae; genus Tachypleus; species Tachypleus tridentatus. Next base: position 1,085,686 of record NC_134835.1, read on the forward strand.
ACAGCCTGAATGTTTGGCAGAACGCCTCCCTGGGCGATAGTAACACCCTGTAGCAACTTGTTGAGTTCTTCGTCATTACGAATGGCAAGTTGCAAGTGACGAGGAATGATCCTAGTCTTCTTGTTATCACGTGCAGCGTTACCTGCTAACTCCAAAACTTCAGCAGCCAGGTACTCCAAGACAGCAGCGAGGTAGACGGGTGCTCCAGCTCCTACTCGCTCGGCATAGTTTCCTTTTCGAAGGAGACGATGTATACGCCCGACTGGAAACTGGAGTCCAGCTCTGCTTGAACGGGATTTAGCCTTGGCCTTCACTTTGCCACCTTTGCCTCGCCCAGACATTTTCCCTTAGTTTTCTCTGAAACTAAGAACGAAAAATAGACAGTAAAACACGGTACTCACTATGTGGAATGAATACGTATTGTGACTATTACACTGTTCACTCACTTAGTTTTATCAACTTTGTAGGATTGAACGAGATATATTGAGTCGCCTGTGACGGCCGCGCTTCTCGCGACAGCTATCGAATTCGCAAACCAAAATGCTATTGGCTACTTTTCAATCCTGCAGCGCGCAATTTAAACGCTGACTGAATTTTGCCCAAGTTTGAGGAGTTGAGAGACCTGAGCTAGCCACCGAGCAAGTCAGACGTGCCAATATGCTATTCAAAACGAAACGTTCATCCTCGCCAGTCAGGCCGTTAGTGCCGCCTGTAATCGTCGACGGCTTACCGCCGAACCTCACGCCGTACCAAGTCGCCACGTTGATCGCCAGAGCCAAGCCTGGGGCAACCATCGAACCGTCCAGGACCCGTATTTTACGCCGGGGAGGAATCCTCATCCAACCAGCCACTATTGCAGACCAAACCTATCTGTGCCAGCCATGGAACACTGAATTTAAAGTAAGTTGTTCCCCAACGAAAAGTCCAGTCAATCTTTATTCTGTATTCCTCAGGGGCGTCGACCCATCAATTCAACCTGAAGAAATTAGACAAACCATAGAACCCCAAATACAAGCCAAGGTATACGCAGTTCATCGAATTTATTCTAAGAACAGTAATCATCCCACACACTTCATGAAGATAGTGACAACATCGAAGTACAGTGCCGACTGTATTTTACGAGATGGCTGCTATTATCATATATTTCATTTTAGAGCCGAACGCCCACACCGACGACCACTCAAGAATGGTTCAAACCAAGCACCCAGATATCGTAAACAACCAACGGAAATCTTCCAACAGGAAAATACCAAAATACCGCCGATTCCAGACCGTATTAGAAGAAACACGAAGACGGATTCAGACAACCCGACTCAGAAGAAGACAACACCCATCGTTGGCAACACGCCAAGTTGCAGTAGATCAAGAAAGAAAAAGGACAGTTCCTGCCAGACTTTAATCCCAGTTCCACAGAACTCAACAACCAGCCAGACTCAAACCATTACGAAGATAACCATCGACGCGACAGCACAAACTGAAAAACAATCTACCTCCACGCAGAAAACTCAAACCAAAATCTCGAGAAGAAACAAAGCATCACAGACCAGCGAAGAACAACTCACCGAAGAACAGCCAGTAGTTCCACCACCAAGGCCACGTTTCTCAGTTGCACCAATGGGCTTCAAGTGTGGAAACAAGTTCATGATGAAGTTGCCACCCGATCTACAAGACTGCAGCTAACAGTTTTCACGTACACCATCAACGTAGTTCATCAGTTTTTTTTGTGTGTGTTTTTTTTTTTTTTTTTTTTCTTTCCCAGCTACTTCCGGGCACGGTCTGGGTAGACTATTCGGCGCCCAGGCCGTGAAAGTGGGTTTTCTCGGGGTACTCCTGTTTCCCCACAGCAAAATCTCTGGCATCGGACCTGTAGGTCCCAGCCTCATTCTGAAAAGGGCCGTTTACCCAGTCAAGGGTATCTAATCAATTACAGTAAATTTTAAAAAACCAATTCGCCAGCCGCCAGGGTTCTCCATCCTCGAGCTAAAGTCTGGCTCACTTCACTTCACTTTCGCTGCTTTCGTCCAGTTCTCCCGTCCTTCCTCTCACTCACAAATATTTTTGAAATGTTAAAAATAAAGTAAAACTCCATGGATATTTTAAAACATTTCTCACGTAGGGGACGAAGAGGAACTATAAAGTTCCTGAACACCCCAGTTGGAGAGAGAACTCTTCTGATTTCTCTCTCTCTAAACTGAACCCCTGCCACGTTAGTTTAGTTTAGTTTAGTTTGCCCAAGTTTATTTTTCAACATGCCTCCACAACAAGCGTCTGGAAAAGCTGTGAAGAAGGCCGGAAAGGCCCAGAAAGCCGTAATGAGCTGGAGACAAGAAAAGCGAAAGAAGAGGAGGAAGGAGAGCTTCAGTATTTACATTTACAAGGTTCTCAAGCAGGTCCATCCCGATACTGGAATCTCCAGCAAAGCTATGTCTATCATGAATAGCTTCGTGAACGACATTTTCGAGAGAATTGCTGCCGAAGCTTCTCGTCTGGCTCACTACAACAAGCGATCAACTATCACGAGCCGGGAGATCCAAACTGCAGTGCGTCTGCTTTTACCTGGAGAATTGGCCAAACACGCCGTCTCCGAAGGGACCAAGGCTGTGACTAAGTACACCAGTTCAAAGTAATGTGTTCTTCTTCTCTTTTCATTCAAACGGCCCTTTTCAGGGCCACCACATCTTGAAAAGGAGAAAGTCACATCGAATCTATTTCACTATTAACAGTTCAAGCATGCTTTCTCTATAACCATGCTTATAACGTGCGAGTAGAAATACACACATTATTAGAGAGTTTTGTTCCATTCCCACCTCTATGCTCTCAGTGAGTATTTTTCGTTTGTAGTTAAGTGAATGAAGACAGACAAACGAACGTATACACACCCAGCCAATACATGTCGTCACCGAATGGTACAAGATAATTATGATAATAACAAGAAAACAACAGCTACTCATTATTTAAGAAAGCAAAAAAAGATAGAATGACAGAGGGTTAATCGATACACGGAAATAGTTATTTCATTTAGAGTGACATCCATTACATGTTTAATATCCATGCGCTTGGGAGAAAACGAAATAGTGTCTGAGGGACAGAGCAACAGAGAAATTGTCTCTCAGAAGGTTTGTTTAGAATTAAGCACAAAGCTACTCAATGGGCTATCTGTGCTCTGCCCACCACGGGTATCGAAAACCGGTTTTAGTGTGTAAGTCCGCAGACATACCACTGTGCCACTGGGGGCCTCTATTAAGGAGCATAAATCATATTAGTTATTAATAACTAGTAAATCTAATAGTAAGGCACACTATTCAGCCGTATATGCATGTGCATACGGAATAGATTTCTCCATTACATTTGTGAAAGGCTCAGTACACTTCACTAACTAGTAAGGAGGCATACAATTTATATGGGTGGCTAGTAGTATAATACTGTTGCGAAAGAGTTAATTAATGAAGGAGCCCCGAGTTATTTTCCTTCGACCAATTGTGATTAAAACTAAAATGTAATTAAATGCAGTACTAATTGAAATTAAACTAAAGTTACGAATCATTAAGTATAATTTGAAAACGAGCATATCTATAACAGCACAGGGAAGAAATAAATAAAGTCGCACTACATTACTTTCTTTTCTCGAACGTTCGTTAGACTACAAATCTGAGCATGAAACGTTTTAAGAAATTTTTTACCATTTCACTCGCTCGATATAACAAGTGTTGTTACGAGCGGAATGAGTGTTTTGTTTGTTTTTCTGTAACGACTTATATGGCAAACTCTTTATCAGGAGATGGTGGCCCTGAAAAGGGCCGTTGATTTTGTGATATCACACAAAATTGGAAAAGAAGCAGCTTACTTATTTCTTTCCTGCCACCTTCTTGGAAGCAGCCTTTTAGGGGCGGCTTTGGCCTCTTGGGGCTTTCGGTTTACTGGCTGCAGGTTTCTTTGCTGGCTTCGCCACTTTCTTTGGTTTTGCCTTTGCCTTGGGTTTTAGCAGCTGTCTTTGCTTTCTTCTCAGCTACTTTCTTGGGCTTACTCGGGGCTTTACTTTTCTTTGCAGTCGTTCCTTCTTTCTTCTTTGGTTTTTTCACCACCTTCTCTTTGCTCTTTTGAGCACTCAGCTTGAAGGAACCCGTAGCTCCTTTTCCTTTAGTCTGTGTGAGAATGCCACTATTCACTGCTGATCGAAGATACTTCTTGATAAAAGGGTTCATCCGCTCCACGTCGAGTTTATAGTTGGCAGCAATGTACTTTTTGATAGCCTGGAGAGAAGAACCTCCGCGTTCTTTGAGAGAAGTAATGGCAGTGATTACCATTTCGGATACCTTAGGATGTACGGGTGCCGTTCTCGGTTTTTTTCGCTTTTGTTTGCTCACCTTCTTAGGAGAAGGAGCCGTGGTAGGCGCCGTCGCATCAGCCATTTTTAAAGCTTTTTTTATTTATTAATCTTTCTACTCGGTTGAAAAATACGAGCACAAGCACGTGAAGACCTTAAGTAAAGAGAGCGGCCGTAATTGAGAGCTTCATCTAACTGAGAGAAGTCAGCTGGGGTCGCCATTTCTCGCGTCTGAACGTATCATCCGGCTGTGTTTGTTCACACAATTCTGGGTTCCTTTTGAGAAGTTTCGAATTTCCAAAATTTTTCCTAAGGTCTACTAAACGAAAGTTCGATCTTTCTTCTATAGATAGGTCTATCCACGATTCGTCAATGGTGGCATTTTTACCATAAAAACGTGCACCAGTGCGAATGAGAAGCTTCTTTAGGATACAGAAGTTTTTCTAATCGTTTCTCAAGTCACATCATAGAGTGTTTCAAGTAAACAAAACATTTCACATCGAATATCTATATCACACACCCTCAAATGAAAGTAGAGTATTTGTAAGAGAGCATTATATCATCGGAATATCACGTTAGAAACGAGGCAGTCTCTAACACGTCGTCATTTCATTTCATGTTGGGTAGTGCTAAGTGCAGAAGCTTGTTCCACGCTACAAAGAAATTCTCCCGAACAACACAGAAAAGTAGTTTCTATTCCTTATTCAGAAATTGTTTTCGATCCTTATTATCGTAAACAGTGCATTACAAAGAATATTCAAACAGCAAAACGATTACAGGCCACCTAAGCCAGTTTGAAAGCAAACTGGTGAGAGTTCGTGACAAATGAGAAACGAAACTAGTGTTCGTCGATACAATCATATAACACATATTCGATTTCAATAAGATGCCTTGAATCGTTAATTTATTTCTTTTATACTTCCTCTGAAGGTTGATTAATATATATAATATTTATATATATAGAAATAACGATGCAGTTTTGAAACGCAGTGTTCTTGGCTTCGTCGACCTTTCTGACATCATTAATTAAGGAATATTTTATTGTAGAGTCTATGTTTACACACATTTTTCGGAGATAGAAAACTTTAGAGTGGTATCTAATAAGCTTGCAAGTTTCATCTTTTGAATAGAAATTAACAATTGAGCAAGACATTCATTCGTCTCTCTAAGTGTATGTGTACTCAATAAGCGTAACGCTTCTTCATTGGCGAGTGTTATTTCTATTAATAAGATAACGGGATTTACCCCTAACATATTTTATCTACCTGTTTCTCTAAATGATGTATAAAGTAACATGCACACAGAGTAAACTTGGAAATGAACACTAACCAAACAATTCCTAATTACGCACTACCAGTTCTTATAACATAAGTTATTTCACTAAAGTTAACTTGCAAAGCATAATGTTTATCCTTAACTTAACAGATATATATATATAACGTTTCCGAGTGAGGGAGGTAGAAATCGTATTGTGTGAAAAGGAGTTAGCTAGTAAGCAATTTGTGTACTTGTACGAGTACTTGAGAGAATTATAAGAAGTACGAAAATGTGGTATCTCTTCATTAGGAGGTGGTGGCCCTGAAAAGGGCCGTTTTTTTTGTTATAAAGTGAATATTTAACCTCCGAATCCGTACAGAGTGCGACCCTGTCGTTTCAGAGCATACACTACATCCATGGCGGTCACAGTCTTTCTTTTGGCGTGCTCCGTGTAGGTAACAGCATCACGGATTACGTTTTCCAAGAAAACTTTCAAAACACCTCGGGTTTCTTCGTAGATGAGACCAGAGATGCGCTTTACACCGCCTCTGCGAGCTAGACGTCTGATGGCTGGCTTCGTGATACCCTGGATATTGTCTCTGAGAACCTTACGATGACGTTTTGCTCCACCTTTACCGAGACCCTTGCCACCTTTTCCTCTTCCAGACATGGCGTAAATGTAGAAATATTAAAGAATAATCTCTGCTCGAACAGCTCAAAAACGAAAAAAACCACTATCGGTAACACTATATAATCTTAGCGCGGCCCTCTCGGAAAGCTCCTCGTCGCTTAACGTTGAACAGCAAAACTGTGATCATAGAAACTGAAAACATTTATTGAGAACTAACTAAGAACCATCAAAGAAATGTGTTGGATCATATTATTATTTATATTTTACCGAAAACAACTTCCATCTAGATATTCACGAGGTTACTTGGTGGACTGGACAAAATGTACGAATATTGGTAACGTATTAAAAAAAGTGAGGAAAAAAAAGTGAGGGAAAAAAAAAAAGTGAGGAAAAAAAAAGTGAGAAAAAAAAAGTGAAAAAAAAAAAAAAGTGAGGAAAAAAAAAAAAAGTGAGGAAAAAAAGTGAGGAAAAAAAAAGGAAAAAAAAAAAGTGAGGAAAAAAAAGTGACTTACCTGTGTAAATCCATTCCTTATTATACGTAATCAAAGGTGTAAGAAACATGAAATCCAGTTAGCGAAGAAAACTGAACGTAGATTAGAACTTTAAAGCACTTTGAAATGAATAAAATACAAAGCATGTCGTATGAATACAATATTTAAAAGAGACACAAAAGCATAATCACATATCTAACTATATGGGAATGACACACAATATTCGCACCACATCCAAAGACCGTACAGAGACGCATTGACATATTCACATTATATTCAAGTATGGAGCAGAGAAACGGTATCGGATATCCATATGGGAACGGCTTACAATATATCCACAAATCGCACACAGAAACGTTATCACATCCAAATAGGAAGGGTGATAATTTAAAGGAGACACAAAAGCATAATCACATATCTTACTATACGGGAATGGCACACAATATTCGCACCACATCCAAAGACCGTACAGAGACGCATTGACATATTCACATTATATTCAAGTATGGCGCAGAGAAACGGTATCGGATATCCATATGAGAACGGCCCACAATATATCCACAAATCGCACACAGAAACGTTATCACATCCAAATAGAAAGGGTGATAATATTCGTACTATCCCGATAAAGCATAGAAACGGTAGCACATATCCATAAAATACATAAACTGCTTTTGAGAAGAATCGTGCAAAAGACTTCCAACTGTGAAAACAATTTTATCTCAAAGTTATAAACTCAATACGTTCGAACAATTACCAAAATTACGCGGGATTTTTAAAGCAAACATTTATAAACTTCAGTGTAATCAAGCTATAATACGGTTTAACCAATAAAACAAAAGTATAGACAGATAGTTCATTCGGACGTAGGAGAGATATCACCTAACGATATTTTTAACCAATAAAACAACGAATAGTTAATTCGGACGTAAGGGAAAACAATTGTATATAAAGAGCAGGAAGAGGTCCTTTTAGAAAACTCCAAATATAATTTCACTCGAGTGAGAAAGTTCTCAAATGTCAGTTGTTTCGTAGAATCCGCAGTCACAGAGCAAGCAAGATGTGTTGAACTGTGCTTTCATGCTGTTTAAAACGTAAGGACCTATCACGCCAGTAATCCCACCGGTTTCTACGGTAATTGTCGACTGACTACCGCCTAACTTTACGCTGCTACAAGTAGCCACATTCTTCGCCAAAACCAAGCCGGGCGAAACCGTCGATGCGTTTAGAACCTGAATCCTTCGCCGGGGGGAATTCTTATCCAGCCGTTTACAGCCGCTGATTAAGTATACTTATGTCAACCACGAATCACTGAATTTAACGTCAGTTCTTCCCCCACTAAAAGTCCTGCTAGCCTTTTCTCTGTGTTCCTTAGGGACGTCGACTCAACCATTGAATCCAATGAAATTCAACAGGCCATTGAATGTTAAATCCAAACCAAGTTAAATGCCGTACATCGCATATACTCCAAACACACCATTCTGCTCACCTTTTCATCAAGATAGTAACAACCTCGAAGTACAGTGATGACTGCGTTTTAAGCAACGGGGTTTGTATCACATATTTCATTTCAGTGCCGAACGCTCACGTCGCCGCTCCACCACCTCGTGGTTATATAAAACTTCCAGACGACATAAACAATCAACGGACGACTTCCATCAGTCAAGCACCGATTTACCGCTTAATCCAAAACCAGTCAGAAAAAATACTCAAAGATATTCATCCAGCTCTACATCGACACACCCAACCTCCACTGCCAGCAACATATCTGGACTTACTGATCCAAAGAAAACATGCGACAAATCCTGCCAGACGACAGCTCTAATTTCATGTAATATAACCTTAAGCCAGACACAAACCACGTGAACTAAGACTACAGATGCATCAGTCTAGACGGACTTCAAGATTACAAACACTCAGAAGTCACAAAGTAAGACAGCAAGAAGACATAAATCACCTCAGGCCACAGAAGAACAACATATCCAAGAAGTACAACCAGATAACTCACGTTCGTCCTCACCACTTCTCTGCATCTCTGAACCCAAGTCCAAACCGAAGCGAAGCGCAAGTGGTTCATCTAAGCCAGGGGTGTGCAACAGGCAGCCCGCGGGCCACAACCCGGCCCGCCAAGCCATTTAGTGTGGCCCTAGTTGTTGTAATCTAACCATGTGGCCTGATCTGTAATCCAACGCAAATGGAATATTTTTAAAAGCATCGATCCTACGGGATTCCCAGGCTTCGACTCGACAAACTTCTAAAATTATCTTTGCTAGAGAGGAGCAGGCCGAATTCGATTGGTCGGCCTCCTTAGGGCATGAATAGGTGACGTGCACTAGCACTATTGTCTACGACTCAACGTCATGTCCTGAACCTCGCCTTCGCCCGCTGGCGACAATTTTCCCTAACCTCTGCTGTCCGTCATTCATTATTGGTGAAAATTTTATTACCTTTACAGTTACTACAAGAGATTGAAGGTAAATTGATTATTATTTAGCATATTGTTGTGACTTTACTGAATTTATTAAGATTTTGCTTTCAGATGCATCTGATTCTATGTACAGTGTGACCTCGTTATTCGCGGGGTTACGTTCTTTACCCTCCCGCGAATAGCGAAAACCGCGAATATTGGACGCAGTTTTAAAACGTATATGTATGCGATTATATACTATATGAAATGCTTCCCAAACACTAATGATACTTATACTCATTGATGCAGTAATAATGTAACAATATTGCATACTGTTATGTATTTCACTAAATTGTACCGTGCGTTACCGGGCTGTGCTTTGCCGTTTGCGTTGTTGGGGAAGCTGAGGCAGTCAGCCAATAGCAGTCCAATCTTGTTTGGTGAAGACGACAATTGAAAAACGGCTTGATTGAGTAAATACAACAGAAATCTCCTCGAAAAGCCCTTTCAGTCTCTGTGACCTACAAAAACGCAGTTCGCGCATAACCCGCGAATATGAGGGGCCGCGAATGGCGAACCGCGAATAGGCGAGGTCACACTGTATTTTGCTATTCTCAATTAATTTAAGTACCGGAAGGCTATGATCGGGATGCCAATTTAGAAACATGTGTTTCTGTCCATAAGAGGTTCCATGTGTAAATAAATTCTATGTTTTTTCTACTTTGCTATTTTCGTGAGAATAATTTTTGTTTTGATTTCAGGGCTAGTAAAATGTCAGCAGTTAAGAAACGAAAAATTGATGATGAGGGAAGGTTATTCAACAGTGAATGGTGCACAAAATATCTTGTTGTCCCACATAATCAAGGTGTTGTCTGCCTCGTCTGTCAAACTACAATTGCAGTCATGAAAGAGTACAATATTAAGCGACATTACGCAACTAAGCACTCCTCCCAGTTTGATGAAATTGTTGGTCAGGCACGAAAGGACAAAATTGAACAAACATCCATTGAAAAGCAACAAGGTGTTTTTACCACTTTCAAGAAAAATTCAGAACTGGTGACAAAACTGAGTTTTAAGCTTTGTGAATGTATGGCAAAAAAGGAAAAGCCTTTCAGTGATGGAGAATTTATTAAAAATTGTTTAACAATATTCACAGAATATGCATGTCCAGAGAAAAAATATTTGGTGGAGCAAACTAGCCTTTCCCGCTTTACTGTCTCACGCAGGACAAAAGATCTTTCAGAGGACATCAAAGAAACTTTGAAAGAGAGATTGAATTCGTGTGAAGCTTTCAGTTTGGCTTTGGATGAAAGCACTGATATCAATGACACATCCCAACTTGTCATTTTCATCAGAGCTGTTACTGCAGGCTTTGATGTTTTCGAAGAGTTTTTAGATATGGCAAGCCTTTCCTCCACAACCACAGGACAGGATATTTGTGAACAAGTGCTTAAGGTTGTAGAAAAGTTTGAACTGAATCCTTATAAATTATGTGGTGTTACAACAGATGGTGCTCCTTCCATGACAGGTAGGACAAATGGATTCACCAAGAAATTTCTAACTGCAATTGGAGCACAAGACGTAGTTGTAAGCCATTGCATTATTCACCAAGAGAGCTTGTGCACCAAAGTTCTGGATTTTGCAGAAGTCATGAAAATGTCGTCCAATGCGTAAATTATATTCGAACACGAGGATTAAATCATCGACAATTTAAAACTTTTTAGATGAGCTGGACAGTGAGTATTCAGATGTTTTGTACTTCTCTGCTGTACGTTGGCTTAGTAGAGCTGCTACTTTGAAGAGATTCTGGAATCTGCGAGAGGAGATTAAGTTCTTCATGGAGAGCAAACGTCAGAATGTGGACTTCTTGAGCAATGAGAACTGGCTGAATGACTTAGCATTCCTCACAGACATTACACAGCATCTGTCTGATTTAAACTTAAAACTACAAGGGAAAAGTCAACTTGTGAATAAGTTGTTTGAGCATATTTGTGCTTTTGAGAAGAAATTGGAACTTTTCCAGGTTCAGTTGAGAAGAGCCATATTAACCCATTTTACATGTCTTGCAACCAGGAAACTGGAATTTCCTAATCTGGATTGCACCAAATATGGAACCAGTGTACAAAAGCTGCGTGATGAGTTTGCAAACAGATTTCCAGATTTCAGACAAACTGAAATTAGATTGAAATTGTTCGCTCAACCTTTTGATTTGGCAGTGGAAGACAGTCCTGATGATTGCCAAATGGAACTCATTGAACTGCAGGCTGACATGGACACTAAAAGGAAATTCTCTGAAAACAGTTTGCTAGACTTTTACAAACTCTGTGTACGTGAAAAGTTTCCCAATTTGTCCCGTCATGCACAAAGAATTGCCTCCCATTTTGGTAGCACCTACTGCTGTGAGCAATTTTTCTCCAAAATGAAGCTCATCAAAATCAAATGTAGAAGTCAGCTGACTGATGAACATTTGACCAGTCAGTTAAGAGTGGCAACCACTTCTGTCAAAGCTGATATTGACAAGCTCTGCAAGGACTCTAAATTTCAAGTGTCGCACTAAAATGATCACTCATGCAAAAATATAAAATATTATTGCTTGCATTTTGAGAATTTTTTAATTTATTGTGCATGTACACGAATAAGCTTGTTTTTTAAGTGGCCCCGCTTGATTGATGAAGTTGGTTATATGGCCCACCGACGAAAAATGTTGCACACCCCTGATCTAAGCCATCAACCAGCTAGCTACTTTACAGTTCCGCCTTTAGCCTTATGTGTTTTAATGCATTATTAACCTTGATTTTCTTTCCTTCCAGCTACTTCCGGGACGGTCTGGGTAGATTAATCGGCGTCCACGCCGTGAAAGTGATTTAGTCACCAAAATATTTGAAATATACAACTTAAAAAAAAGCTAATGCAGACATTCTAATCATGTTATAAATTTTAAGTAAAGAAAACTAAAATGTTAATAGACTTTACATACTTTTCTTTACCACAAACACATACACAAAACATTAAAGGAATAGCTTTATACTTCAAGAATAACATAACCAATATAATATAAATAGAGAAAAATCAAACCATCTTTTATAACATCTACACGAACAATAGAACAACAGTAACGATCACAACTATTCCCTATCAAAAATATTGGCATAAATTATCTATAATAATACATGTAAAGAAATTCATTACCATAAATTATAGGTAATTTAAATACTCCAAAGAAAGACTTAAATAGAAACTCACAAAGAAAAGTGGCTATATTATACTTATTTAAAAACGAGCTGTACATTACCGCTGTTTGTTAGTTTTTGAATTTTGCGCAAAGCTACACGAGGGCTATCTGAGTTAGCCGTCCCTAATTTAGCAGTGTAAGACTAGAGGGAAGGCAACTCGTTATCACCACCCATCGTCAACTCTTGGGCTACTCTTTTACCAACGAATAGTTGGATTGACTGTCACATTATAACGCCCTCACGGCTGAAAGGGAGAGCATGTTTGGTGCGACGGGGATTCGAACCCGCGACCCTCAGATTACGAGTCGAGCGCATTAACCACCTTGTCATACCAGACTATTACAGTTGTCACACATCATTTCACTTTCACTTGCCAACAAATCTATAAAGTACTTGACTTAATAATAGTCCCCTTCTTTTAACTGAAAATAGATTTCATTGTTCATCACAAACTCCTAAGCTACCACTTCTCCACATCATGCACATGAAAAGGGATGCACTAAAAGTCGGAACAGGAATTCGATACTAAAAGGTTGGCTGGTTGTTTGGCAATTTATGTCGCAAAGCAACTAAGGTATTTACGCCAAACAACCGGTAATTAAAGTAAAATTATTAAAATTCGTAAAAAGGAATCATGTTAAAACAAAACAAAGTTCAATTTTTGAATTAAAAACCTAAATAGCATTAAAAATGTCAATGGGCCTTAAAAAACTAAAAACATTTGTAAAGTGGACAGTGTCACCATCGCCAATGACACTGTCCAGCGTTAGGGATAAACCTGTGAACAAAACATGTCTAAAATGGTGTCGTCGTTACGAATCTCGACAAATCTATGTGGGATCTGCCATGGGTTGTTGTGGTTCAATGGCTGTACTCAGAATCCCCTAATTTCGAACCATCCGTATAAAGGGGAATGGAAGGATGGTTCGAAAGTTCTTCAGCAAATAAAGATGATACTTCTAATTGGGAGCGTCTGCTTTCTTCAGATGACTCGGGGATAGCAATAAGTCATGGTGGAATGAGCTGAAAAATGGATACAGCAATGCCATCTAAAAAAAGACCCAATTTATCTAACTGCACCTGGATATATAGGCCAAAAAGAACAACGGCAGATCTTCTGTTCTAAAAAAGCATGACCCACTGAGGAAGGAAAACACAACCTCATGTGGGATAATGTTTGAACTTTTGAAGCATACAGTAAAGACAGTTGCAAATGGCAGAGATGTGGAGGAGGTTCATGAGACTCTATGTACAAACTGTGGACTGGGAGGTGCCGAAAGCCCCGTGCAGAGCCGAACTCCCTGAGGATCAAAGATAAGCCACAAGAACTTTGCCTCAGGAAGTACGAATTCACTAATACGGAGTTCACGATCACGGTGAATACCCCGTTGATGGCAAAAGCGCATTCAAACTATTTTATAAGTAAAAGTGTTAATACCCACACCAGCCGTTTTGAGATACATTTTCACTTCAAGTGGATTTCTCGTCATCAAGAATATACTAAACAGTATGGTGAAAAGGAAGGAGTGGAACTCTCCCACGAAAACATAGAATACGATCCAGGCAAAAGCTTAGTAACAAAATTTTGTCTCAACTGTGTCTGGGGTCGTTGGGGTAGATCTGACAACAAATCACAACTGACCTGCCTAACTTTTGATAAATAATATGATTCGTTAATGAAGGATAATATCAAAACTGTAACAGATATTACTTTAATTGATGAAGATATAACAATTCTTCATTGGAAACATAAACATGAATATGTGCCTCAGAAAGATTAAACTATCGCCACATCCTCGTTTGAAATTGTGTGATACATTAGAGAAGTTTGATTTGTCTGTTTTGTGTTATGGTACAAACGGAATTGTTTACATTTCAGATGGCTTTAACGATCCACCTCCAAGTGATTATCTTGGAGAGTTTACAGACGAGTTGGATGGACACTATATAACACTGTAAGTCAGCGGTGGTCCAAAAAACTATGGTTATTTGCGCAACGACGAAAAGTTTGTTGTAAGATCAGAGGATTTAATTTTATCGACAGTGAAAAATTAAACTTTTCATCAATGAAATTTATAATAACTAATATATTCCATTCAATGACTAACCATAAGATTTACAGAAATTTAAGTATCACTAACAACAAAGAAGAATTAACGTCCACTTTTTTACCAAACGACACATCCAGTCAAACTTTAACACCCTTCTCTATAAATACTGATTTATTTTTGAACCTATGGAACTTACTCCTTACCGTGGTCTATAGACCGAAAAAGTGCATGTGCGGGGTCTAAAGGGTAGTTTCTAAGTGTGATCAAACATTATTTAAATAAGGTAAGCCATATTACAATACTTTGACATTAGAGTTCGAGATGCATTGCATTTACTACACCTTTTTTACATGTCCAGTGTCAAATCAAATGATAAATCATAGTTTGTAAGTAGAGTTTTAACTTGTCATTGTGAAGTAATTTATGATATTTCTGTAAATACTGATTGATTTTAAGGTGAATTTCAACCTTTATACACATAAATAATGCAAAACATTCCTATCATTCAATTTGTCGACGGCTTGCAACTACATTTTCATAACTATTTACAGTCTGATTTTTTCATCATTGACGATTTTATGAATAAAAGTGAATAACATAAACGAGTGTCTCAACTTCTTACACGTGAAAGTCACCATTTGAACTGATCAGTGGTTTATATTGTACAGAATCCAGTTCATCAGAAAGGATAGAGAAATGTGTAATTTTACTTTAAATTCTCAATATATTTTTGTTAAAAATGTCAGAGACAAATCCCAGTTAAGTGTTTTACCAAGACAAATGTTTCCATCACATATCAAATATTTTGAAAAAGTTTATCAAGACACAACGAGACAACCATCTGGTTACGTACTCATTGATTAGAAACCAGAAACAGATCTGTCTCAGGACCGGACTTTACCAAAAGATAAATTTATAGTGTAAATACCAATGTAATTTGATAACATTGTTTAACTGAATATATACTAATTTATTGAAATGATAGCAATTGCAGTAGAAGTAGAATGTTTTTATCTAAAGATTAAGCTACACATAAATAACTTACACTCAAATGTTTAATCACTAGATGTATAAACGTGTTTTTGTTTAAACAATCGCTTTCAAGTAAACATCTTTCAACTGGGTGACGTGTCACATTCATAACATTACATGAAAATCTGGTAATGTCGACTGTCCATATCTGTGGAATATGGCGAAACTATTGAGAATTACACCAAAAGTTGCTCCGTGGATTAAAGAATTAAATGAATAATTGCCAGAGTTAAAACTGACTTTGTCTTGAGTATTTGTGAGTGTGTTTTAAATGTTTTAAAGGGAAGTGTTTCAATGACGAACATACAAAACCAGAAACTTAAATGATAAAGATCATTATCGAGAGAGTTGGTTGACAAAGAAACATAAGTTAAACAGAAAAGAAACTTACTGATACAAAAGGAGGGTTTTACCATTACTCGTAGGACTATTACTTTCATTATTTGGTGGTTTGACAAAACGGAGTATTGGTAAAGTTGCTGCAATATAAAAATATGGCAAAAATACTGGTTCTGATTCCTGAAGAACTGGTACATTCTTTTTATAAATCCAGGTTTATGAAAGGCCAGTACTCAAATTATTAAACTCTGTAGATGATCATATGAAGTTAGTCATACAAAATGATACATTACAAGCAGGTGGTAAAGCAACTGTAACAACGTCATCAGACGTCATCACAAGTCATGGAGCCAATTATAATTAAAGTGGAATCACCGACTCGTTACAATTTAGAGATCGTCGAGAGTATTTCTTAGAAACGTAAAATGAAAACTGAAATTATATTAAACTTGATATGTTCCAGTGGGGATTTAACGTGAAATAAATGATCGTGTAGAATTAATGATTACAGGAAAAATATATTCCAGAAATAAATACGATCGACCTCATCAACGACATGCTAGATAAACAAAAGAATTTAAACTCTTCAGCATATTTTTCAAGAAGTTGTTGAATATGTAAAAGAATGGAAGTATATGAACACATAATACACTTGTTAAAAGACTAAAATGAACTGTATCTAAATTGAATTACTTTAAATAAAGTATTATTCATTCATTTGTGTCTTGTCATCCATTAAAATCTTAGTAATATCTTAAATCATATAATAATAAAAAAAAGTAGATGACGTGGAAAATAATGTTTAATAAAACCCTCCAGTCTATCTATTATAACCCTAAACATCCTGCTAGTTTTAGCAGAGTACAGCCTCTATTCAGGTCTGTACAAATGTTAGGTAAAGCCCGATTAAGTCAACAAGACGCATATAATTTACACAAAGCAGTAAAATATCAGTTTTCGAGAAACTGAGTTATCATTTTAGGATTTTGGTGGATTTAGGCCAATATAACAATCACTTTGAGTGTTTACTCACGTGTATCAACATTTTTTCTAGATACACTTGGGTTGTTCCTTTCAAGGATAGAAAAGGTGAAATACTTGTAAAATCTTTCAAACAAATTTCAAAGCAAGGTTATGAACTTTGTAAACTTCAACATGGTGCCGGTACAGAGTTTGTTAATCGTGTCTTGCAATGACGTCTCAAGAAATGACACATTCACTTCTTTACTACACATAACGAAACAAAAGGGTCTATAATAGTATAGTTTAATCATACTCTTAAAACTAGAATGCAGCGCTACTTTACTCATCGTGGAACTTATAAATATATCACTATGCTGAAACACCTTATCAGAGTCTGTAATTAGTCGTATCATTGTAACATTAAAGTGAGACCAATAGATGTTAATCATTTTAATCAGTCTGAGGTGTATAAAACACTTTACAAACTACTCACTAAAGTAAACCTTCACAAAGTAGGCAATCAAGTACGTGTTAGTAAAGTGAAACATAAATTAAAAAAAAATTATATACCTTGATGGACAGATGAAATATTTACAATATACAGAATAGAGAGAAATCCATCAGTGTATCAACTGGTATTTATTTTAAAAATAGTAATCAGTGAGTCGTTCATTTATTATATTTAGTGGTAGGATAAATACTGGTTATATTATAATAACTGTCTCATTCAAATAATATGTATGGTTTGTGAAACATTGAAAGAAATTATGTATTTATTACTTCCAATGTTACGAGTTGTCCAAATTGTAAGACGGATGATATTGATATCTTTTTTACATATTTAAACCTTCAAAATGTTAAGATTGTGTATCTAACTTTCCGTGTTATGATTACGCGACAAATGTATGAGTTCTAGATTGAAAGTTAGTGTAATAGAAGTAATAATTTACTTGAATTGTAAACAATACTGGATTCATAATATGTGAAAGAAAAGGTATGTATTATCTTTTTTCATGAGAAACTTGAGAGATACTGAAATAGACGTTGTATGTTGTTTGTCTATGTTATATAAACGATCAAAATACTTCTTTTTTGATGTATTCATTCCCTGTCTGCATGTTTCTAATACACTTGTTTTATTTACACCTTTATAAGAGTAAACATTGAAATATTCCTGATGAGTGACATTTTACAATTCTTGCTTTGTATATTGAAGATCAGTTTCAAACTGTAAATAAGGTGCACGGCTGATTTATTTTCATATGTTTTGTATAATTTTCTAAATAAAGAAAATTTTAATTATTAGTGTAAAGTGAATATTGATTCGCGTCTATTATTATAAAATCATTATATTAACCAATATTTTTGTTGCAAACACTGAATTGTTAGCAGAACTTCAATTACTTGGTCCTTGGACTAACTATGTAGTATTGTTCAATCTAGACCTGATTTCTAATTCCATTCAAAAATGTTAAATAATGTTTTTGAAAATTTATTATATCACTCAAAATCTTAAAACTTGGTTGATAACTAAAAGTTTTAATTAAATATCATCCTTTAAGGACAGGAAATTTAATCAACTGATTATAAGCTTCCTTTTTATGACAATTTAACTAACAATCAAATTAGTAATTAATTATGTTTTTGTTGAAACATGTGTTTATGCTTCATGACTGCTTAAAAACATATTTTCTACTTTGTGGTAAGATGACTTAATCAGCATTCATTGTCCTTTTTAGGGTGATTTAATGAATTAGTTTTAAAGAGGCTTTTAAGGATGATCTAATAAATTTATTATTGGCGTGATGGGACATGACCACTCAGAAATATGTTTTCTACTTTGTGATGTAATCGTTCATTATGGCCGCCTGTTGAGTATGGAAGTATAATCTCGGCCCTACATAAGTTAGTTGCGCCCTATGGTGACACTCGTTGAACTGTATTCTCAAGACAGCTGGTATGGGTATTAAAACTTTATTAAAATGAAATACAGAACAACGTTTCAAACTTATTTATTTTAATTACAGTTTTTTCAATATCCCTAGCAGCCATCTTGAGAATAAATTTTAAATTCAAGTGAGTATTTCATCATTACGAATTACTTGAACTATGACATAATGATCGCCTGTCATGGCGACCTAGCAACGGGTCACTTGTGGCAATTTTTAAAACTATGACCTACTCATCTTTGATAACATTATCCCCTCTCGTTCCCCCTGAGGCAGTCGGTCAGTCCCGGGAGGCGGTATCCTTTCGCCATGATAATTCCGGACTAACTACTCTCACTCTGACTCCTACAGTTTTTATGATACAATAATTTACATTGTGTCATCTAATAACTTATCCTGTAACCTATGGAAGCCAACATTTATAAATTAATGATATTGAATAATGATAATACTCATATACTTTACAACTATTACCTTGAGGGAAAGGTTACAATGCTCTTTCTTTCCAGGCAATCCTTGAAATGTGATGTCATGTTTGTCTGCTCATGGTGGTGGACTTGACAAATAGGAGCTCCGTCATCTGCTATATAAGGAAATTTATGGTAACTTATTCTGTTTTTATTGATTCCAGAATATAATAAGAAGTAACTATGTATCGTTGAATTGCTTACTTCGTGGAAATTAACTCTTTATCAATCTACAAATGCCACTAAGTAGATCAGAGGTCACCCAAGTAGTATCTCGTTGAAGTAGTTCTCTCTCCTTATATGTCAGACTAATATGTGATAGTCACGATTCTGTAATATTTGTAATATGTCGTATTTTCTGTATTCATCTTAATAGGATGGTAAATAAATTGTTTACTTTGATCGCAATATTTTTGTTTGTTTTATATTTCTAGAATCAGCAAGACCTTGACAAGCAGGTGGTACATAAGAAGTTACTAGCTGTTTCCTTAGTTATTCTTTCTTTTATGGCCCAGCATGACCAAATGGTTGAGGCACTTGACTCACAAACCGAGGGTCGCTGGTTCGAATCATAGTCACACCAAACATGCTCACCCTTTCAGCCGTGGGAGCGTTATAATGTTACGGTCAATCCCATTATTCGTTGGTAAAAGAGTAGCCCAAGAGTTGGCAGTGAATGGTGATGACTAGCTTACACTGCTAAATTAGGAACGACTAGTGCAGATAGCCTTCGTGTAGCTTTATACAAAATCCAAAATAAACAAATATTTATTTTATAGATAGATTCTATAACAGATGTACACGTTTTGTTGTGAATTGTGTGACCTCACTTACGATTTTCATGTAAGAATGACATCCCAACGTATTTATCACGTGTATAATGAGTTAACGTTAAGGTACTCTTACCTTCACATAATTTATAAAACTGTGAGGCTCGTCATTTTTTATTTCCGTAACATAAATGTTTTATATTACCGGTTTTATTCTCCAGAGCAGCTACATTCCATTGTTGATTGTAACAGATGTACTGTCATGCATTTATTGTAATACCTACATCTGTTTCATTTTGATGTACGTGATGTATATTGGATGTCCTGTCTATTCTTTAAATTTGTAGAAGATACTCGAGAGCAAGAATCAATAACATGTGGTTTATGTGTTTTCGAATATTGTTGAACGTTCGAGAATTTCGTGTGATTGTTTTATAAAAGAGATGCACTAAGATACAATTATTACTATTTGCCAGCTAGTAATTACATTATAAGCCTCAGAAGCTATACTTGTTATTAACGCTTATTAACAGGAAAACTACAGAATTTGAGCAAGAACATTTATATATTTCGAACATTATGAACCGTTCAACTTCAGAGAATTAACTTCGGGCATTAGTATTTCAACGAAGACATTAAATATACTAGTCAGTAAAAAACCGGCTTATAAGCGGTGTGCGGCTAGCCAATAAAGACAGCTTAAATAAGGTGCAACGACATCAATTCAGAATTAATTTACTCGTCGTAGATCCGGACCGTCGATAAAATATTCAGTTTTAGACCAGATAGAAGACTAAGTATAGTTTGTAAAATTCTTGTGTATAAACCAATATTTCTAATAACTATTTGTAATAATTGTTGTTATAAATTGTACTGTTGTTTGTATATTAAAATATAATTGCGTTAAAAAAGAAAATTGTGTGTAAAAATGATAACATGAATGAAGAGATAAGATAAATAGTAAAGATTTTGTTTTTAACAAAAATAATATATCTTAGCGGACACATAAATTGATACCTTACCAGTTATTACTTTGAGGTAGAATTCAAAATTAAAACGAAAGTATCTGGACTTTCGCTTTGTGCATTGTTTATAAGTTTTCTGTATTCACACATACAGTGACAGATCGGCCAGCATTTGATTCTACCTATTATATACCATAGTGTCGTACTGACCCAAAAAGTTGGTGACGTATATGACCATTCTTTCTTCTCGGAAAAGCGAAATATTATTTTATAACATAAGTCTGCAAATACTTAACCTGAGAATCTCCTATATCACAATTTAACCTAAGAAATTAAATGTGAAATAAAATTTGAAAAGGTAATTGAAAATGAAATAAACTAAGACGATATTTACTAACTATATTTATACGAATTATGTAGTACGTAACCAAAATCAAAGAGTTGTTTATAAAAGATTTCAGACCAATTATTAGAAACTTACTACTAATAACGAACTCAAAATTGTAGTTTATATAAAAGTAAAACTTAAAAATTAAGAAAAGCTATTTTAAGTTTATGTAAGCTAAATGTTTGACAATTACACCTCAGAAGAAAAGTAGATTTTGTAATACTTAGCCTACATTTATAAATATTATTTAAACCTATAAATGGAAGCGTGTATCAAAATGGTAGAAAAACAATGAACAATAGCAACATAAGGTGAACGAATATACTTTCGATTGTTAAACGATATCAAAGTGAGTCAGTTAGTTTTAATACTAACCTTTTCATACCTTTATTTGACCTAAGGTATTTGTGACCTTTTCTGTTTTTGAATCGTTCTGAGAAAATTACCTTAAAGCCCTCACAGCCATAAGTCATTTTAACACAATGTTATTACACATTTTTCAAATCGCACTTTTAGAGATACGTTAACCTTCGAAGGTGCTTCTTGAACAAAAATAAAACATTTAATTGAGGATACAACTAAGATAAAATATTGAAAATTAGAACGTAGTAAACATGTTGTTTCCAGTGGCCATTTTCGTTTCACACTTTAAATTAACAGAAACTTCTCACCCTTTTATCAGCCACCAGATTTTAACTACACAAAGAGACTGGAACATTTTGCTAGACACTCTGTTATCTAATTCCATAACCACAACATTCTGCAAAGACAACCTAGATACTTACGTAAAACAGGTCACGTAATCACCCACCGAAGTAAACAAAAGTCAACCCCTACTGTGCATAAAGGCAACACACTCCAACACTGGAAATTAAACCTTGAATTACACAACTAAATACTCGAAGTAAGATGACCTAAAAACTTCATGTTGTCAGGAGACAAACCAATAAAAACCACACATAAACAGAATACATGCACTAATTAAGAGAAAAAATTATTAATCTTGAAAACCATAATAACAAAATTAAGGGAAATAAATCTGAAACAATTGATTCAAATCTTTAACATCCGACAAAAATGACAAGACATTATTCCATCACCTTAAATACAGTAACACTACCGGCTGATCTGCTTACTAAGTACTTTAAACAATCTTTCTCTAGTGTTATTTCACCAACCGTTTGAACAAAACTCACCTACTTGTTACCAATAATCACATTTACAAATAATAAACACGAAGTAGACACATACGTAGAAAACTTAATGAAAGCTGTTAATAAAGCAACGGCTGACAGACCCTGTCAGCTTCAAGGTAACACTCTTGAAATCACTGAACTGATATACGAATACAGGAACAACAAACAAAGAATACCCACCACTAGAACTAGATGGAAAAATAGCGTACACTAACACAGAAAAGATGAGATCTTAAAAAACACACCTAGAAAACACGTTCAAAACACATCATGAACCAGATATGAACAGATACTTCTATAATACAGTCAATAAATGTATTGATCAAAACAAAAACGCATACACACCTATGTTCCAAGTAAACACATTATTACAACCAGAGAAAACAACAGACTGGAGCACTCATCAACTAATAAAAGATATCACAGTAACAGAAGTAGAAACTGCTATAAAAAACACAAAAACAAAGCTCCTGGAGAAGATGGTATCCAAGCTATCCTCCTAAAACACGGCACTCAGAGATTGTATGAACACCCAACAGCATTATTTAACCTATCATTATCCGCTGGATATATCCCCGTTTCTTGGAAGGAAGCAATAATCTTAATGTTCCAGAAAGAAGGAAAGCCAGCGAATAAACCAAACAACCACCGCCCAATTAGCCTAACCAGTTGTATCGGCAAAATTTTAGAAAGAATAATTAGTAATCGTCTATCCATATACTTAGAAGTCAACTCAAAATTACCCGAAATTCAAAATGGATTTAGAAAATACAGACAAACTACAGACCACCTGAGTCGACTAACAGAATCAATAACAGACAGTTTTAATAAAAATGAATGCACTGTAGCTTGTTTTCTCGACATTGAGAAAGCTTTTGACACAGTGTGGCATAATGGTTTACGTCATAGATTGCAGGAAATGGCTTTACCCCAGGGAATTATTCGCTGGCTATCCAACTTCCTGGAAAACAGAATGTGCAAAATAAATGTGAATGGGGCCCACTCAGGGTCCTTTTCACCCGAGGCAGGACTCCCGCAGGGAGGGGTAGTTAGCCCTATATTATTTATCATGTATATGAGTAATATGCCTCTGTCGGACCTAAATTTAAGTTATGTATCACAGTTCGCTGACGATGTAGCAGTCTGGAAAAGTGCCCCACTCCGTCAACTGCAGCAACAAACCTCCAACCAGTCCTAAATAACATCGAAGAATACTGCCAGAAATATAGAGTAAAAATCAACATTCCGAAAACCCAAGTAATATTATACAGCAGATTACATAAACTAAAAAAAGATCCACCCAAGCTATACATGAATGGATCACTTTAATGACTGCTACTTCTGCTAAATTTCTCGGTTTAATTTATGATACAAAATTAACGTGGTTACATCATACTAACAATATTCTGATACGAATCTGGAAAAGAGCAAATTATGCAAGAAGCCTTTCAGGTAAAAACCAAGGAACAACACCAGACAACATACTTAAAATCTACAAAACGTACATTAGACCCATAATAGAATATGCATCACCTGCCTGGATTAACATAGCACCCAAACAATTACAAAAACTACAAAGAATACAAAATTCAGTTTTAACTTCGGCATATAAAGTACCACGTAGCACTTCATCCACATTCATGCACAAGTATGCAAACATAGATACAATAGCTGAAAGACTCTTGCATAATTCTATAAAATATTTTAATAAGAATTGGCATAAAAATGATTTAATGTTTGATCTTGACAGATACCATGTGCACGATGAAAGTAGCCCTAAATACCTCTCAACTTTTAACATATATTTATGAAATATTAAACAAACTGGCCACCATGCACTTAGCACTTAAACCTAGTTTTATATTATTATACCCTATTTTTCTTATTTTATTTTATTTTATTATTATTACTACTAGTAGTAGTAGTATTTTATGTATGGAAGAAAGAAAAAAATATACATATATATATGTAAAAGAGGAAAAAAATTCTCGTCGAGTCCATGCATGGACAGCGCCCTGAAACGGGTCTGAGTACGGTGTCATACTCTGGCCCAAAGATATACCTATTAACAAACACTTAATGATAGACGCCATCAACGTTCGGGATGGAGGAAGAGGTCTGATGTACCTAACCCTCCTGGGTATTTAACATCACTACCAAAATACAAACACAGAGGAAGTCGAAGTCTGAGACGCATGTTTGTTTGTTTTTTGAATTCCACACAAAGCTACATAAGAACTATCTGTGCTAGCAGTCCATAATTTAGCAGTGTAAGACTAGAGCTAGTCATCACCACTCACCGCCAACTCATGAGCTACTATTCTACCAAGGAATAGTGAGATTAACTGCAGATTATAATGCCTCCACGGCTGAAAGGGCGAGCATATTTGGTGTGACTGGGTTCGAACTAGTGACCCTCAGATTACGAGTCGAACGCCTTAACCAACCTGGCCACGTCAGGCCCTTCTGAGACACATGGTCTAATTATACAATGCAGGCGTCTCAGAAGACAACATTAGATTTTATGTGGTCTCATTCTTAAAATTCAGATATACAGTTTAAACGCACAAAAAAAGACAAAATAAAGTACATGATTTTGTAACAACCTAAAAATTCACAAAGAGAACCTAGAGAATATTGGAACTATTTAAATTTAACAAAACAACAATAATCTATTCCAGTAAGTAAGACAATAACATTATGGTTAAAACAGATAAAGCTAATGTTCAAGCCGATTACTATGAAAATTATTTCAGTAACTTAAATTCTTCAAATTTTGACACCCGACACCATAAACAGGTAAACGACAACATTAACACGAACCCTTCTTCACTTCGTGCTTCCTGCCAACAACTTATTTGAAAAATGACAACAAACCAACTAACGTAAGATAGTAAACAGAAAAATCACAATTACTAAATTTAAAATTGACATAAAAACACTTAAAAACTCAGACACGATGGAATTATAAATATTGCTTTTAAAGCTTCAAACCTTTTAATTCAAACACTTTGAATCTATCAGTACCAACTGGTTACTATCCTAACACTCAGAAACAAGCAACAATTAAGAACAAATCAATTCCAGACAATTCCTACTCCATCAATTTCTAACCTGTCTTAGCAAGCTAGTGAAGAAAGTAATATGAAACAGGCTACCATACTTCTGTGAAACAAACAATCTGCTATTAGAGATTCAAAACGAACCAAGAAAAACAGACAGACAATAGACCACCTGAAACAACTAACGGAATAAATAGAGAAATCATTTAATAACAATCAATAGGTGTATTTCTAGATGTTAAAAGCATTTAACAGTGTCTGGCACAATGCCATAAGTTACAAAGAGCTAAATATCAATGGTACAGTAATTAGATGGATATCGAACTTTTATTATTTTTCTCTCTGATAACTCCAAATACGTAATGTGGTGAGGGTCGAGTTAGCCATATAGGGTGCTTTCTTTAGATAAAATTATCCTAAACTGTATTGTAACGACAGAGCAGAGGGGAATATTCCATCTCGACTTTGACGAAAAGAAATGATTATTTAAAGCTCTGGATACAACCTTGATATCCAATACTGTAACGACTTTTTCTTCATATCTTTGACTTGTTTTGGATATATTACTTTAAACTAAACGGATTATGTACTGTTTTTTATAGTTGAAATATATCTACAACAAATCACAAGTACCTACAGTAAATAATCCTGCTTATACATACCTTAAAATCTGACTTACCTTCTATCGATGCTATAAAAGGAACAGCAACAAAACCTGTATCATGCGAGCTTAAAATTTAAATGCACACACATAAAATAGTTCGTAATCGTTACATTTAACAGCAATTTAAACTGGCACAAGTATTTCAAAAACGTTAACTCACAGTGTGTAATACTTGTATGTTGTGGTCCCCCGCTAGTACAGCGGTACGTCTACTGAATTACAACGCTAAAATAAGGGGTTCGAGTCCCCTCGGTGGGATCAGCAGATAGTCCGATGTGGCTTTGCTATAAGAAAACACACACACTTGTATGTTGTGTACTGCGATAATCATTAAAATGTTATGTAAAGAAATAGGATCTTTTAAATGCTAGTAACGCTAATTAAAGTATTTTGTACGTTTGTATTAAATGTTTTGTATTATAATTATGGTTTAATTCAATTCAGTTAATGATCTATAAGAGTTAATGTTATGTAGAATTTATTATTAATTCGATATAACGGTTATAGTAACCGATGCTTTATTAAAGATATATAATAATATACAACAAAAACTTCATTGTATAATTTATTATCACAAACTTTAATCACTTCGTTTATTATTTATGGTTCTGGACTAGCAGCCCACTTATTACGAAATAGGCTTAGTTAACTCAAATCTGACCTTCGGCTTCTCAACCAAGCTTGTCAGTGACCTTAACTTGGTAAACTTTGTAATTAAGGATTGGTAACAGCAGTATACCAAAAGTACTATGAAGGAAAGTGACATTTGATCCCGTGTTATCAAAATTCTTTCTTCCTGCGGTAACTGTCTATATGCATGTTCCAGTTTGACATCATATATCGATTCGTTCGTTTTGCGAACTTATAGAAATGGAAAAACAACATGCATGATTAAACAAATCTAGGACTTGTTTATGTGCGAATTTCTGACAGCGTCTTGATACATTTGCAAGTTCTGGTAATTTAAGTAATAGCAGTCATTAAATAGTTAGATTATCATATTTAGTTATTGTTATTTAGAATTAAGTACAAAGTTACACTCTGGCCTATTTGTGCTCTGACCATCAAGGTTATCGAAACCCTGATTTTCACGTTGCAAGTCTACAGACATGGCGCTGTGCCATTGGGGAGGGGGGTTATTAAAGTTAGTTGTTGTAAACTGTATTAATATAGATGATATATTTAAATTGTTTTTATTTTCACATAATTAAACACGGACTTTGACCACATGTGGAAGTACTGTTACAGTTTATTTATTATAATCTTACAAACAGTTGTTAAAATAATAGCAATTACATGTAAACGTATATGAAAGTCTGCCTTTGTACAATAATTCACACATTCCATAAAACTTTAGTTATGTAATAACACTTTTATGCATGCTACTTTATCTCGTATTTCACAAAGTCACATTAGTAAAGGTTTTAATTAATATATGTTATCGCCCTGGTATGGTGAAGTGGTTAGGGCGCTCGACTAGTAATCTGATTCGAATCACTAACACACCAAACATACTCACCCCCTTTCAGCAGCTACCATAAAGCAATGAAACAAATAAGTGCTCTTTTAGCCAACTAAGAAACTAAAGATCTAGGCCTTCACCCTCGTGGTATAGACAATGATTGAAAAGGAGTATCAGAGAATTTTTCTTTTCCCGACTTGAAACATTGTAAAAATGTTATTGTTTCCCTAATCTTATTGAAGTTTATATTATTCATTGGTAAAAGTGTTGCGGTAATGACTAGCTGTCTTTCCTCTGGTCTTATACTGTTAAATTAGGTACGGCTAGCTTAGATAGCCCTCGCGTACCTTTACGCAAAATTCAAAACAAACATTATTGCTCCCCCATTTTCAGATCGACTTGGCAACAACTCAAAGACCATGAAATACACACTTTTCTATCTGTGTAGTTAAAGAGGTATCGCGATAACAATATTAACTCCCTCTCCAGTCACATTTCAAACTTCTCTGTTTTTGTACTGCATGTTGATATCAATTAATTCTTACATGTCTTCCTTACAGCTTCTTTCCGGGTACAGTCAGGGCTTTTTATTTGACGCCCTGGCCCTAAAAGTGGGTTTTCTCGGGGTACTGCCGTTTTCCACCACTGCTAAATTTTCAGTCTCATTGGATCTATAGATACAAATCCAGAAAAAAAAAAAAGAGGCCCGTCTGTAAGTATCAAAATTTTAGTTAACCAATGTCATGTGTTTAAATCATGTCGACATACTGGTTTGAAACTCTCTACTTTTTCCACTTCGACCATATCGACGTCAAGAGATCTTCAAGAAATTGTAAGCTGAACTTCTCCCTACACTCTTCACACGCATTCCGACTCGCCGACCCCTTTTCGCAGCTCGTATCGACGCTCCTCAAAGATATAATAAATCTGTGAACTTCATCAGGTCAATCGGAACCACCACTCGAATTCAAAAAACAAGATCTACCCTAATTCAGTGATTAAGTTTCGAAATTATGTGACAAATTAACTCTAGCCGCCTGTAGGGTGAAGAGAAACAATAGTTTCTGACCGCCCCCGGGGTTTTTTCGCCTCCCTTAGGAGTACCAATTAATAATTTAACCCGAATACCTACCACGTAACACACATCTCAAACTCTTAGTTCAGACTCTACAACTATAGACTATTCACTGTCAAGGTAGTGAAAAAGAGTTTTTTACTACAGTTTTCTTTTCTACTCAAACTGGAGTTATTCGCTCTTTAACTCCACACCTCCGGAGTTTGCAGAGATTAAAATCAACGCAAACATTCAAGATATAATTATAGGATGTAAAGATCTACATGTGTATAGAATTTGAAAAACATCCATAAAAGTTAATTATGTTTTTCTATCAAATAAGATTTGTTATTTCGTTGCGCAGAAAGAAAACAACAAAATCAATCAACTTTGCATATTTTATACTTACTGTATTTTATAATGGAATGCTTTAGAATTTAGTAAGAAGTAATGGTCCAAGAGAGTATATTCAATAAAAATATGCGATAGTTTCGAGTAACATAATCGGAGCTAGAGAAGTTAAATTATATATACAGCGTGTGTACGTGACCTGCAGGTCCGTTTGTCAAACGTGCGTCTTGAAGTAACGTTATTGGGTGTGGTCATTTTTCGTCTGATATCGTATATGTTGTGTACACTATAATAATAATAATAATAATAATCATATCTTCATAAATAAAAACGAAGTTTTATTTTCACTAAATTAAAATAATTTATTGTAAAAAAACTGTAAAATTATATAAATTGAATAAAAAACCCATAATCAGATACACTTAAAAAGTAAAATTAATAATCTTCAGGTGAGGTGAAATACTGATACATGGATAACCTTTCCAAATGGTCAGTTACTTGTAGTATTCTTTGATGTAGAATGTTCAAGTCTTCTTTATTGAGGAGATTTCTGGTTGCTAAATTAAGACCAAATAACCCAATATTAGATTTTATGAAGCTAAATTATGCGTGAAAAACATTGTAATATTAGAATCCATTTGGTAGTTTCTACAAATTGTTACTTATTTTCGAAGATCACTCTTCACGACATACATACACTCACAAAATAAGTCTACTTATATTTTTTCACACACTGGATCCATACTTGCATGGAAACACCACACGTTAAACCCACAACAAGAAATTCTAGTCTTTATTTCTTACTTACTTCCATGATTACTGAGAAGGAATGGAATTTTCAGATACCGTTTACTAAATTCAATGGGTATCTTACAGTTACGTTGGACATTCATGAGGACAGTGTTCAATTCATTGTTCTAAACGCGTATTAAAGTTTAGTCTGCACTGCTTTCCGATAACGAACAACCGAGAGGACAGAAGTTAACCAAACCAATAGCCCACAGAAGTGTTATCCTGACGAAAGCCCAAAATTGTTCTGCACAAAAACAAACACTATCATGCCGCGTTGTCAGCACAGGCGCTTAGTATTGTTAAAATGCCCTCTTAATCAACTATAAAACCAAAGACCTAGGCGTCCATCCTAATGGTATAGACACATTGAAGTTTGTTATATTAATAAAGTCATTATTATTACACCAAGCTTACCTTCTTTATAAGAGTTTTAACTTCATGTCTTTCTAAAAGGATAACAAATTCTTTGTCCAATACGCTTTTGGGTTTTCGTTATCATCTTAATTTTAAGACAAAAGAAAGAAAAACAATTACAGATTTGTTATTAAGAAACATCTATTACAACTAAATAGTTAATATGCATAAGGAAATATGAAGTTTGTAATACTATTATTTGCACGGTTTCACTCCCCTTCTTAAATAATTGTCTAACAATACCGTTATTAAGAAGAGCAACCTTAAAATATATTTATCATTTGGTTTAGTCCGCCTAAAACAAGGTTTATTTGTATTAATCGCTGTTATGAAGTACTCACGACACTAACTGCCCTAGCGAGATTTCTATGTTTCACTTAAGATAAAGGAATGAAGACCATAGACCCAAAGTTTCGTACTTCTATAGGCTTACCACTACATTTAGGGACAGTAAGATAGGCAATATAATTAATACCACCTGGTCGCAAAACCTGATCCAAATTTAAAATAAAAAGTTAAAACACATCAGAGCCGAAAACGAATTAGAGGCACCAGACCACGTAACCGTAATTCAGTAGTATAGAAAACAACTTAAGATTGAAATAAATTCAAGCAAAATCTGCAAAATGCTTTGCCAGGAATATAAATATAGAAAAAAAAAAAAAAAAAAAAACAAAGCAAACAGAGCAAAGTATTTCAATTGGAAAGTAAGATATGATGTTGAAAATAAAGAAAGGAGTGATGAGAAGAGCAAGTGACCCGAGAGGTCAAGATCGAAGTAGATTAATAGAAGAAAGCAAGTCTAGGTATACGATGATTGTGGAAAAGATAGGAACACTAAAGCCTCTAAAGAAATTGTTTTTTTGGTTTAAATACTCCACGAATATCAAATCTCCAAAAAGATTCCGAATAGTAGTTTATTTTTACCAACCGACGCCTACTGGGATATATGTCAAAGTTTGACAACTCACAAAAACAAAAGTTAGAGTAACAAAAAGAACGGTTAGTGATGGAAAGATGAGCAAATTGTTTCTAAATGATAAAACTGTTCCAGTTTTTTTGTTTAAAAGAACAAGTTATTCGAAGTTAACTTAAATTTACCCATTTTTAATAATTTAAAGTTTCCAACTACATTGGAAAGAAAGACAAAATTTAATTGGTTAAGTTTAAAAATTTATAAAGCGAGGAAGTCTTCTTACATATCAGACATACCCGTTTCAATTTCGAAAACGTTTTCTTATTTTGATTTCTTTTCACTTTTTTAACAGAATTAGGAAACCTATTGAAGATAATTTGAGAGTGTTGTTCACCTTTCCTGCTAGAACCCATCTCACCAAAACTTTTTCAGATAAACAAAACAAAAATACATTAACATTGTGTACTCCTTATTAAACACTTCTGCTATTGGTAGAATTAAAACGAATCAACTCACAACTAAACACTTCCACACTTATTCTTAAAACTTTAATCACACTATTAAACACGTATACCTTAAAATTAAATATAAGTTACGAATTATATTTCAACTTTTTGAAAAAAAAAACACGTTAAAATACGAATCAAATATACAACACATATAGATTTCTATAGAAAATAAAACGTTAATCGTTGTTAGCTCCTTAAATAGCACACTTAAGTACGTGTAATCTAAATAAGTACAACTTAGTTAGTTAGGGGGCGGGAGGATGTTATTCCCCTCAAAGTTATTATTTGCTTCACTATAAAGTATTCATGAAGAAACAGGTTTAGTCATGGGGGAAGTAACTACTTCCAAATAACAGGAGGGGGCCCTATAATATTCCTAGGGTAATTCCATGCATTTTGCGCTACACCCTATATCACGTCACGTTTTTTACCATTATTTAAAGTATTTTCAAAATGAATTATCAAACTCATAATTTGGTTGCTTATTTGATGCTTCAAAATAAAAATAGTTCGATTATTTATTTTGTTTTAATAAAACAAGAACGGTAACATTCCTGATTTACAAAAAACAATTTCACTTTTCAAGAGCAACTCTAAAAAAACGGGAACATATGAGTTTTTAACTTGTTTACAAGATAAACGTACAAGATTATCTTGACATTTTGGAAGAAAAATCAGCAAAGAAATACTTAGCACGCTCTCACATTAAATCCATCTGCTGTTTGACAGCGATAGTGCTTGATTATTGTTAAATGATCTAAGGATGGACTGTAATAGTCTGGTGAAGTGATCTACTGATTGTCTGCTTTTACTGAAGGTTTTCTGGATGTTTGGGATGAGATTGTTGTTCTCAGCCTGTTTGAGATGATTCATTTCAAGAATTTACCCAGGCAATTAATAGGTCTGAAGTTGTCGGGGTTTGAGTTATTAGTATTAGATTTAGGTATTAATGGAATTATTGCTTTTGTTCTCTAGGAATATGAGCAGTAGCATGACAGTAAAGATAAAGTCATTATAATATGAAAGTGTGAATGAAGGTTGGATGATGCATTTTTAAATTCTCTTGTGAAGATTTTCCTGTTAAAAAGTAGTGGTCGTTCAGTGAAGTTTGTGTGTTTATACAATAAAACCTGTCTAAGGCGGAATCGCACAGGACCGAGTAAAATTAGAACATGTAATTCTTTAATTATATATAATTTTTGAGCGGAAAGTTATACTTGCTTGACTCAAGCGAAGTAAGACGTTTGTGAATAAAGTTATTATACTGTTTATGCTATACTTATTACAATAAGAACAAAAATAACACATTAAAATTATATATAGGTACACAAAATCTTAATCAAATTTATTTGAAGAAATTCCCCCCTGTTATTACAGCGTTACGTCTACGGACTTCCAACACTAAAATCAGGGGTTCGATTCCCCTCGGAAGGCTCAACAGATAGCCCGATGCAGCTTTGCTATAAGTGTGTTTGTGTGTTTTTTCTTATAGCAAAGCCACATAGGGCTATCTGCTCAGCCCACCGAGGGGAATCGAACCCCTGTTTGCTATAAGAAAATACACAAACACATTTTCCCCCTTCATTTCTACATAGAATTTGATGAAGTAGGAATTTCCATTTCCTCACTATCTTTTCCATTTTGTTCATCTGAATCCTTTACACTGTTACCATCTTGCAATTCTATTATAGATTTTAAATCAATTTCATTAGTTTCTGTTAAAACATTCTTGTCAACGTTCACAAAACTTTCTACGTTCACAGAATCATCTGCATCAATTTTCTCAATCAGAGTCTGGATTTTACTAGAATCGTCATAACAAACAACTTCTTCACAATCTCCGCCATTGTCAAGAATAAATCGACAGTTTCCAAAGCATTTTATTACACATTTGATTGAATGATTTAAAAGTGCAATTGCATCTAATACGTCAAGTTTCATGGTCATTTTAGATACTCTTTTTCAGTCGTCCATGTTTGCAATAATATGCCAATATTCCTATTTTCTTGTTCCATTCTTTTGTTTAATTTGTTCAAAAAATTCCTCGAATGTAGCATTTGTCATCCACGCTTTATTATTCGCGTTTCATTCCACAGGAAGTTGATTCTTCCTCAAATTTTTGAAACAGTACGGATAATACTGTAACATTTTGATATTTCCGGCTTTACAAGTTCCCGCCCTATGCAGTTTCCGGCATAGTCAGGTTTTACCGTATTAGCAGGAAATTTCGGGGAGAATACATTTGGAAATGAGGTAATGTGATTGTGGACTTCTTGTTTAACTGTACATTTAACTGGGGAGAATGAGTATACGAAAAGGTAACTATAGTATTCGGCTAACAGGTCCGCTTCGTCTATGTGGGTTTTGGCCGTGATGTTGTTGTATTTAATGTGGTCAAATAATATGTTGCTTTTCTCATTTGTTAAATATTTAACATTCTTCAAAAATTCTCTCGGTTCATTGTAAGTGCTATTCAAGGAGTTACAGAAGAGTAACCAGTTGTTGTTATAAGTGCTATTCAAGAAGTTACAGAAGAATAACCAGTTGTTGTATTTTAATATTGATATTTTACTTTAATTAAGGTATGAAATATATTAATTTTTGTTTTAAGTGACTGGTCTCTTGTATTCGTGAAATTTCTCCTTAGACTTTTCGTTCCAGAACTGAATTGTGCATTTTCGAGTTAAGTTTCTATTGCTTAATTATATTAGACTTGTTTGCCGTGGGGATAGTCCATTTGGTTGTTAATGTTATGCATCAGAGATTTTGTCTACGTAGCTGTCTAGTTCACTTTTCTTGTTTATGGTGGTGACCGAATTCGGTAACAAATTTATCTAGAAGCGTGTTGAATTTGTTCTAGTTGGTGTGGTGTAATTTAAAACTGTGGGAGGTTGGAGGGTGTTTCCTGACTATTTATTTGTATTGCGAAAGAGATGGGAAAATGGTCACTGGACACAGCAGGGCGTACTGTTATATTTCGCGGGTAAGAAAGTATAGCGTCGGGGATTAATGCAAGGTCCAGGATGTCGTACGTGCCAATATAAGACGTGGAGAAGCATTAGCCTCATGAGACACGACACGGACCTAGACGCCGAGTAAGTAAGACGTGTGTTTTCTAACCTTGTGATTTCCCAGTATGTCGTTCTCATTACCCGGACCTGCCGTGCCACTCGCGCCTTCTGTCCCGCCGGTCATCGTCGACGGTCTACCACCCCACCTTTTGCCTTTACAAGTTGCTACGGTCATCGCGCAAGCTAAGCCCGGCGCCTCCATCGACCCGTCTAAGACACGGTTCCTTCGCCGGGGAGGTATTCTCCTTCAACCGTCTACCCCTGCCGACCTTTCCTATTTCTGTCAACCTTGGAGCACTGCGATTGACATCAGATGTTCTCCAACAAAAAAGCCCAACGAGCCTTTATACTGTCTTCTTGAGAGGTATTCATCCCTCGATACATCCATCTGAGATAAAAAAATGCCTTAGAAACCCAGACCAAGTCTGAAATATACGCCGTACACCGTATATTTTCCAAATCTAACAGACAACCTACTAGTTTTATGAAAATAGTTACCACCGTCAAGCACGTTGCTGATACAATCCTACATAACGGTTGTTATTACCATATTTTTCATTTTAGTGCCGAACGTCCCCGACGTCGCCCAACTAATCCGAGAGCACCCAAACCACCTCAACACGTGTCACAACCTATTACTTCATCTTATACGCCTGCCGACCCACCTGAATTAAACCACCTGGAACATCAGAAGTCTACTAACAAATCGAGCCAGACCACACCTCTCGTTCCTGATTCCACCACCTCGACTCAGACTCAAACCACGCGTCCGACAACTAAAGACGCCTCGGTTCAAACCGAACCCAAGCCCACAAGTACCAAGTCATCTCAATCTTTAATTAAAAGAAGACATAAACCTGTCCAGACCAGTGCAGAACCACCAAGCCCAGAAACCCCATCTGAAATTACACCTGTGAGAAGGTCAATAGATCTGTGTCGAGCTAATATGAAACGAATTCTTTCCGCAGAACTTGCCAACCGGACAGCACCACCAGAACCAATCTTTGTCGCTTGTGATCATCGTGAACGTGCTAACCCAGCAGAACCACCAGAAACAATCTTTATCTCTTATGATGATTACGGTTATTAATTATGTTTTTGTTTTTTTTTTCCTGTGATTATTAACTCTGACTTTCTTTCCTTACAGCTACCATCGGGCACGATCTGGGTAGTTTATTCGGCGCCCAGGTCGTGAAAGTGGGTTTTCTCGGGGTACTCCCGTTTCCCCCCCCACACCTAAATTTGAGGCATTGGATCTTTAGATCCCTGCCAGGGCACTTTGATCCATCGATCCATGCCCGGCCCTGAAATGGCCCGTTTGGTTGTTGTTTGTATTTATCCGGCTTGCTTCTCGTCGTATTTCTTCTTGGGTGGGATTTGCTTTGCCTTCGCCTTGTTGCCTGCCACGCTCACCAGACAAGCACTTGCATATATTTAATCAATCCAGTAATCTGTCTATCAGTGTTATCTACTACCGCTATTAATTCATAAATTCCTATCTCGTGCGGGGTTGAAGGAGGACTAGTTAGTCTTCGAGCACCCCAGGGGATTAATGTTTCTTAGGAAATATTAATTTTTAACCTAAACACCTACAGATATATATATAGAGAGAGCCTCATGAGACGTTTACGAATTTAAACGCTGACGGAATTTTGCCCAAGTTTAGACTGAGAGTTGTACGAGACGAAGCTTCCAAGTGACGCATTATCAACTAGCTTTCTTCATAACAAGTATTTCAATGATACACGAGTCTCAGTTAACTTATTTTTCGTCAACTTATTCTTATCTCGTGTGTCTGCATTTAATCTCTTCAATTAAGAGTATTTTCTTAGTATAGATTTAAGCCCTTTTCAGGGCTTGTCTTAAAATCTCTGTAATGAGAACACGAGCCACCGGGCCGCCGCTTTCGGAAGGCAGTCAGTTAGAATTCCTCGAGTCTGCAGTAGCAGACACGCCTTCCTCTGAAGGTGAATCGCCAAACGTGTCATCTGACCTTGACACAAGTAGCTCTTCGGTCACTGGCCCGAATTCGCCATCAGGATCTCCAGCCTGCTTAGATGACAATGAGCGCCGACAACAGGAGAAAGTACAAACTAAATCAGCTTTACCACCCGCAAACATAGCGGAAGGAATTCCTGCGACTATCCGCTAACCAGAGGTCGCGAAACATCTCCAAGCCCTTTTTTCCTACAGTTACGTTCATAGAGGTTCGCCGCCTTCCGCGAGGAGGGTTAGTCATCAAATGCAAAGAACCGAAAGATTACGTGAAACTTTTAAAACCATGGTCTTCAGAAGCATTCAATGCAGCAAAGCTCAATATTCATGTACCTGGGGACCGACTTCCCGCTAAACAAGTAGTTATTCGTGGACTCGATAGCGACATCAGTCCACTAGAAATTCAAGAGGAACTGACCAGCCAAGGCATCCAAGTCACCAAAATAGAAAGAATCAAATCAGCCAAGAACGGCCTCCCCACGCCGCTAGTCCGAATCACCCTAAGTGATGTCGTCTTAGCCGATAAGCTAATAAGCAATGGCATTACCATGTGGTTTTTAAAACTTCGAGTTGAGGAATCAAAGCAACCCGCTGTAGTTACAGTACTGCAGTGCTTCAACTGCCAGAAATTTGGACATGCCAAGGCCGCCTGTAAAGCTACTCCCAGATGCGTGAGATGCAGTGGTACACACACAGTCAAGGATTGCCCAAAAAAAACCGGGACGAAACATGCTGCGTTAACTGTTGCAGTCCACACGCAGCTTTCTATCGTGGTTGCCCCAAATTTTCCAAAGTCATCGCTCTAAAGCGGGAAAAATTCTCCAACTCAAACTTTCCGGCAAACTTCAAGACGATTAACCCAATGAACAACAAAGACAGTCTGAACCCTCCGACAAAAAATACCGTCAAGCCAACAACCCAGCCGAAAGTCCACCAGAACCAGCCAGCTGCTGGCTCAGCTCCTACATCCCCCAAGCGGATCTATGCCGAGGCAACTGTACCTAGTCGAGAAACTGCCCAGTCCACGCAGACACATCGACTACTCATTAAACGTATAGTATCTTTTGTAACAGAGACTATACTTAAAGCCATGGGAGGTCACTTCAGTACCACCAAAGAAATAATAGAAGGAATTGCAAGTTCTTTACCCCACTATTTTGAGTTCCATCCCTACAGCCCCGAGGAACTGTTTCAAAGGACCATAGAAGACCCTTTATACGACTTCAGACACAAAAAATATGAATTATTTAAATTATGTATAAAAGAAAGCATACATTTAATAATCATTAGCGAAACACTTCTAAATGATAATAGTAATTTCAGCCTACCAAGCTATCACTGTATCACTAAACCTAAAAGTCCAGGTCGTAGAGGTATCGCCATACTTGACACCCACATCAACTCAACTAATGAATACATTCTTGCTACCATAAATCTATCAAACCAAACAAAAATAGCAATCTATACTTCTCCTTCTACCACTCCAGACACGAACTTACTCTTTCAAGGAGTTATAGCTTCCCGAACATAATTATTCTTGGCGACCTCAATTCCAAACACCGAAATTTTAACTGTAGAACAAACAACAGAAATGGCCTCATTCTCAATAACTTTATTTCCCAGCATAACCTTATATTAGGTAACAACAACACCCCAACCCACACTCACCATGATGGGACCCAAGACATCCTTGACCTTGCACTATACACGACAAGCATATCCCCCCTACATACAAGACTTCATAGTGCACCATGATATCGGAAGCGATCAATACCCCATATCTGTAACTTTAAATAGTGCATATCCTCAAATACCCAACCAAGCATTTTTGATTACTCTGCCACTAATTGGAACTATTTCTGGGAATATATTGATAGAACTTTACTACAAGTTTATACTCGGGCAAATAACCCCAAATCTATTGACGATTATCTATTACTCATCACCAACACACAACAGATTCACTGAACACAATAATCCCCAAGCGCCGTATCAACAATCAACCAAATTCATGGAAACTCACTAGAGCAGTACATTCACTGATTACCAAAAGACGTAAACTCAGACGACAATTTATAATCTCCCGAGACTCCGCAATTAAAACCCAAATAAACCGAGTAACCAAGACGCCGCATCAACGAACAAAAAATCAAAATTGGTCCGAGGTTTGTGCATCATTAGATAACTCGTATAAAGATCCGGCTACATTCTGGAAAAAGTTCAAAAGCATATGTAATGATAACTCAACCAACAGAATTCCCAATTTAAAACACAATGATAGCTTAGCAACTAATGACCTCGAGAAAGCCAACTTATTAGCCGATTACTATAAACAGGTTTTCACCACTCCCAACTCGCAGCACTTTAATGACAATCATCTGTGCACAGTTCAAAATTTTGTTAAAGATAATATAACATTATTCAGTTTGCATTTCCCGTGCTATCTACCCCACAATAGTAATGTCTACACTACCGACCTCCAAAAACTAAGTAGACCAATAACTCCGGTTGAAATAAAACTAATAACCAAAACACTAAAAAACAGTGCCCCAGGTGAGGATAGTATACGTAATATTATTCTCAGAAAAGCATCTACCTCATTCTTAAGACATCTGACAGCCTTATTCAACCTCTCTTTTTATTCAGGCTACTACCCGCCTCCGTGCAAGTCAGCCATAATCAAAGTAATACCTAAAACGAAACCTGCATCCAACAATCCCAAAAACTATAGACCCATCAGCCTAATTAATAATATTGGTAAATTACTGGAAAAAAATACTAGCCACTCGCATTACATGGTATTTGTAAAGTAATATGCTACTTTGTGAAATACAAAATTCCTCCCGAAGAAACAGACAGATGGCTGATCATTTAGTCCGATTAACCGAATCCGTTATTCAAGGTCTTAATAGAAATCATACCACTGTTGGATTATTTTTAGACGTTAAACAAGCCTTTGATTCTGTCTGGATGGATAGATCGATAGATAGCTTTCTTGATAATAGAACAGCTGAAGTAAGAATCAACAACGCTACATCCCACACTGTTCGCCTCTCAGCAGGAGTTCCCCAAAGTTCAGTACTTAGTCCTCTATTGTACATACTGTATGTTAACGATATCCCCTTTCCTAAGTTCAAATATACTTATGCGTCGCAATATGCCGACGACATCGTTGTATGGAGTACGTCACGTGAATCCCTCCTCGCCGCCGCTAAAGTCCAATCCACACTAAATAGCATTACCACCTCGTGTAATACCTGGCGGGTAGCGCTTAATGCCACTAAAACACAGTCCATAATATTCAAACGTAGAATTACGAGGAAAAACAAATCTATCTCCAAAGTTAAACTTAAAATGATGGACACTGAACTCAAATTTTCGTCGACTGTAAAATTCCTTGGTATTACGTTTAACAGGCAGCTAACCTGGACAAATCACTTTCAAACCATTCTCTCTAAAGTCTATAAACGAATCTACTACCTCAGAAGAATTAGTAATATAGTCCGAGAATGTAGATCTAAAACGATTCTTGCCATTCACAGAACTTACATTCAACCGATCATTGAATACGGCAATATGATCACGGCAAACGCACTCCCCTCCCATCTTAAGAAATTACATCAGGCCCAGAATCTTGCCATTCGCCTTGCACTTCGACTCCCAAGGCACACCCCGATAGAATACATCGATAAAGCAAGCTCCATCCCGTCTCTCAAGAAGAGACTCGTCTATCTTGCAGCCAACTATTACAAAAAAGCAAACAACCGTACACAATTAACAAGGCAAATTCCACAAATAGCAGCTACCCCACGATTTTGGCAGCGATACCTCTCGCCATATAATTACATTCAAGCCCTGAATGTAAACTCAAGTGACTAACCATCCATGTTCTTTTTTATTTCCAGCATTGGGCACTGGTGGGGTTGGTTTCTTACGGCGCCTCACCAGTGAAAGTGGGTTTTTTCGGGGTACTCCCGTTTCCACCCACATCAAAATTCTTTTTACTTAGGATTTATAGATCCCAGCCTTGAAAAAAGGCCAGTCAGAACACATCTTAGTCATTTCAAAATTTTAATATGTTAATATAAAAATCATAAGTTGTAACCAAGCTGACGCACTGCTTGCATCTCTCTGCTCACTCCAAGTCAACGTCGACCACATCTTCTTTCCCGACACGATTCTTCGAACACTTGTGAGTTGGTGCTGAACCTTCCTCGTCTTTCTTCGTGGTCTCTCCGACCAGCTGAACCGCTTATCAGCTTTTCCCAACGCTCCTCAATTAAATTCAACACACTATCAACTTCCAAGTCATTCGTGACCATCGCGTTGGATGAATAACTTACATGCCACTCCTGTCCACTTAACTTACTCCGTAATCAGTTAACTAATTTATTCTTGCCTTGTGTGGGGTGAAGAGAAACAATAGTTTCTGACCACCCCTGGTTATTTTTCGTTCGACTTTTGGAGAACGAACGAATAATTTAACCTAAATACCTACCAAGTTTGTCTGCTCAGCCTCATGAGACACATGGGTCACGGGACCGCTACTAGCTAACGTCTAGAGCAGTTAATTTTGTGAACGTTTTCTACATTCCTAATTACAGTATTCCCTCGCTATTCGCGGGGGGTAAAGAACGTAACCCCCGCGAATAGCGAAAAAACCGCGAATATTGGATGCAGTTTTAAAACTTCTATGTATGAGATTATATACGGTACTAAATGCTTCCCAGACACTTTCTAAAGACACTCTTACTCATTAATACAGTAATAATGTAGTAATATTGCATGCAGTCATGTATTTCACTAATGTAGTAATGATAATGTAAACACATTTTAATTTTGTACTGCAACAATATTTTAATCAAAAAGAAACGTACATAGTATAGTTACCCATACTGTATTACTGTACCGTAAAGTCATTTTCTATGCGTACAACACATGTATTAGAATTGATAGAAAGTGGAACAAATTTAAAGGCAAACTTAGACAGATAAATACAGTTCAGGTAATAATAATACAGTACAGTACAATTCAGTAATAATGGTTCGATAAAGACGTCAATCGATAAAACTGCTTGAGAGAGTAAATACAGACATACCCCCCGAAAAGCGCTTTTAGTCTCTATGACCTACAAAAACCCGGTTTACCGAGCATTCGTTTTTATGACGTTATGACGCTAGCCCGGTATACCGGCATACGATGCGATAGGGTTAAGAGCCTAACCCGCGAATATGCGGGGCCGCGAATGGGGAACCGCGAATAGGTGAGGGTATACTGTACTTCAGTCCTTTTCAGAGCTACAAACTGCCTTTTGGTTCATATTAGACTCTTAAGTAAAGCTATACCGCAGGTGT
Source organism: Tachypleus tridentatus (assembly GCF_004210375.1). NCBI lineage: Eukaryota > Metazoa > Arthropoda > Merostomata > Xiphosura > Limulidae > Tachypleus > Tachypleus tridentatus. The sequence goes on from NC_134835.1 coordinate 1,127,793, forward strand.
TATTTCCCCTACTGAGCCTTGCACTAAGCCAAACTCCCACCCTGGGAGTCTCACTGAAAAAACCGAACGGTCATGAAGAAGAAGAAACCAAGGCCGACCACACGCTCGCAGGGCCCGTCCCTAACCACCACCAAGCGCCTGAAACTGCTAGCCGCCGCTAGTGTGTCACTCTCAACCGACGAGGACCTGAATACATCAAGCGATTCTCTGTCTACCCTCACTGCGACTTCAACTTGCTCGGTCAAGATCAACAAGTGCCCCGAAACACGTCCCACGGAAAACTCTAAAGCTACCAATTCTTCCACTAACTCCGCTTCCACTAAGATGCCACCTGCAATTATTGTAGAGGGTATCCCCGCGACCGTCAGACAACCCCAAATTGCTTCTGAACTTCGACAACTATTCCCAAGCGTCAGGTTCAACAACGTTCGCCAATTACCCCGTGGTGGAATTCTAATCAAGAGTGAATGTCCCAACGATTACGCCACTCTTCTTAAAACATGGCCCACGGATGCCTTCGGTGGTATCCCCTTAACTCATGGGGTACCTTCAGACACCCCTAGGAAAACCATCGTCATCCGAGGTATACTTCTTGATACCTCGGACCAAGAAATCGACGAGGAACAAAGGCTACGAGAAGTTAAATTTTCTAACTTCTCCAGAATAAGATCAGCTAAAACTCAGCAAGTCACGCCTCTAATTAAAATCAATATCTCTGACATCACCCAAGCCACTTCCTTCCTAAAGAACGGAATCATTCTCTGGTTCCGTCGTTTTCGAGTCGAAGAACCCAACTTTCCAGAAAATAACATACTGCAGTGTTTTAACTGTCAGCGTTTTGGACATACGATAAACGCTTCCACCGCTAAAACACGCTGCGTTCAATGTTCAGGCGATCACACCGTCAATAACTGCCCGAAAGATGGAAACGACACCACGTACAGTAACTGTGGAGGTCAGCACGCGGCATGTTTCCGAGGCTGCCCCAAATTTCAATTTGTTGCTGCTATCAGGGCGAAGCTCTCCAAGACTCCACGTGTACAAACCACACCAGTACCCAACAGCCAGTTTCCTACTCTAACTCTACCTCAACAAACCCCAATTGATAATCAACTGTTAATCCGCAGCATCGAAGTCGAAGAGTACAGTAAGATTGTAGTTCTACATACGCGTGTAGTATTGTACGGAAAAAACGAACTTATCGAAGGAGAGCTGTAACAAAGGAAGAAAAGTAATTTATTTTTTATAAGACAGAACTTTATCCAGTAAGACGTAGGAGTTCAACTTAAGTGCCATTTCAGCATAGGAGATTAATATTAACAGGAGGAATTCGGTTTATACTGATATTCCTGAAGGAGCTCTGCCGCACGATGTCATCAACGCGGTAGAGGAAAAGTTAGGCCTCTAAGCGGTTGAGTGCCTCCAGCCGTTAGGAGGGAAAAAGATATGTTGCACGTTTTTATCGTATAACATCACAGTTAAGGGACTAAGTATCGGGTTTTTTACCTTTTTAAAGGTAAAGATTACAAGTATGTACCGGCTAGTACTAATGTGACCGTAGTTAGAATTAGGAACCTATCACACGAAGTTCCTAATGAGTATTTAGCAAGTTCCCTAATGAGTTATGGAAAAGTGTTGAATGTGATAAGAGAAATTCACGTTAACACAAGTTTTCAACGGTGCCAGAATGATACAGATCGACATGTCGACCCCGATACCCAACTTTTTGTACATCGGCCAGTTCAGGGTAATGGCAAACTACCCAGGAATGAAAAGGCTGTGTGCAAAATGTAAAGAAAACCACTTAGCGGCCAAGTGTAAAGAAATTGTGTGTCCTAAGTGCGACGGAGTCATCCACCCAGTGATGTGAAAAAGGGTGTAAAAATGTGGAGGAGATCACCACCACAAAGTGTGTAAAAATAAATCTTTCGCTGCAGCCCTTAAATCGGGTGAGGAAAAAGATGAAATAGAAAAAGTAGTTGAAGAAGTCGTGAAAGATGTGGTTGAGAAAGTTCTAGAAAACGAAGGTGGCAACATGGAGGTTGAAACAAGTGAATGAGGTGAAGAAATCGGGAAAAACAGACATGGAACAAAAACAAGTAACTACCAATGGGGAAAAGGATGGGAAAGTGAAACCAGCATCATAAGTTTATTCAGGAAAAGAATGGCTGATTCTAAAGAAGAAAAAGAAAATCAACAGCCAAACAAGTCAACAGATAAATATAAGCAAAGTAAACCGAGTATTGGGTATAGAGCTTCTTGCCAAAGACCTTCTACTGTCGGAGTCATCTTCGGACAGCGAGGAAGGTATGGAAGAAAAAACCAGAACGGTAAAGTTCACGGTCAGCAACATCGTCCGAAAAGAATACCAAGAAGTACAGAAGAAATGTAAGTAGGTAATTCCTTATGTAGTTGTAGGAGCCTCATTGTTTAATTGTAATTAGCCCTAATTTCCTTTTCTTTTTAATCCATTTCTCACTCCAGGTTTTATTATAAAATATATTTTTGATTGACTTTCAATGCAACTAAAAATAATAACTTTTAAATACTCAAGGTTTCCTAAAAATCTTAAAACAACAGATGGTAATTGATATGATGAAGAGAGATGGGGCTGACATTCTGGTGGTACAAGAATGTCATCTCAATAACGTTCATCAGATCAGACAATTTAATAAGAATCATAATGTTCTATCGTACTGGCCATTGGGAAAACCTAATGAAGCAGGCGCAGGCATTATAATAAGTAAAAATTACACAGGTAAAATTAAAGCTGTAAGACACGATTATTATGGTAGATTAACATATATAGATATAGAACATAATAGCTAGAAAATAAGATTAATTAATGTATATGCCCCAGCAGACCATACAATTACGGCAGTTTTCTATATAAAAACAACAACAACAAAACAACCCTATATACAATAACTATGTACAACGAATGGAATTATTCTAGTAGGGGATTTTAACTGTGTTAGGTTCTCGAATAGATAAAATAGGTGGTGATAGAGAAAAAAAATAGACCCCGGTGCAAAATCGTTAAAATATATTGATGCTTTTCAACTCGGAGACATTTAGAAAAAAGATAACCCAGGTTTAACTTTATGGAGCCGTTATGGAGTGGGAAGTAGATTGGATAGATTTTGTCCAACGTTTTTTTACTCCTGAAGACAGACGGAATAACAGTCCGATAGGTAGCCCGAACAATTATGTTAGCGACAACAATTTTGTGACATTTAAAATGTAAAATAGGAGAAACTCAACAAAGAGGCAGTGGATGTTGAAAGCTTAACGTATCTCTGTTAAGGAAAGATCACGTCATAGAGAAAATTAGCACTTTGCTGATGGAGCTCTGTGACACCACAGAATACGATGCCGACTGGTGGGAAGATTTAAAAACCAGAATAGCATCTCTGTAAAACGATAGCAAAAGACAATAGGAAAAAAATACATATAAAATAGAAAGACAGCTTACTAGTTTAGCAAGATTTTCAAATGGCGACCCAAATTTCTTAAAATCTATAGAAATCCTAAGACATGAATTAGACGACTTATATAGCGAAAGAATAGAAGGACTTAAAATAAGAACAGGTATAAGGGGTTTAAACAGTTAAGAAACTTTTAATAGTGAATTTTATAGACAGTTTAAGAACAGACTGAACAAATCCAACATAGCAGTACTAAAAATTTCAGAAGAACAGACTACCACCGACCAAAAAGAAATAGAGGAAATAATATTGAAATTTTATAAGGATCTATAAAACCTAAAATAGATGAAAGTAAGTGGGCGGAGGTTACAAAATTCCTCCCCCTCCCTTCCACCATAAATAATCTTGTTAAACCGTTTGAGAAAGTATAGCGTCGGAGATTAATGCGAGGTTCAGGATGTCGTACGTGCAAATATAAAACGTGGAGAAGCATTAGCTTTACGAGTACTGAAACAACTTTGGTCAAGTTATAGGTAAAATGTTTGTTACCGGCAATTTATGTAAGCAACAACAGCATATAGACACTTCAACCAGAAGTTATAGAAAAGTATGATACACTAATCGAGTGTCTTGTTGTTTTAGTTACCGATGCTTTGTTTTTCAGGTTCTGTGCAAGTTGTTCTGTAATTATAGATGGAAATCTGTTCGGTTGCTGCTTTCTGTTTAGTCCTGAAGAATCCTGACCCTACTTCCTTATCCGACAAGAGACATTCAAGAACAACTTTCCAGTAAGTGAAAATGGTTTTATTTTTTCAGAAAGACTTATTCCATACGAAGTTTTGAATAGATAAAATGCAGATATAATGTCATTCAACGAAACTTTACTGAAACAAAATCATTCTTTTATCTTTCCAGGATATAATATTAAATCAATGCATCGAGTAAAAGATATTGCTTTACTTAATGAACACAATCTCAATATTAAATTTAAAATTTCGTGACATGCCTCCAGTACTCAATAATAAAATATTGTATCTGATATCATTTACAATAATTTCCCAACCTTTGCATTAATCCTACTTTACGTCAAACCTAACCATTCACCGGACACCAACCTATTACAGAATTTAATTACAAATCATCATCGTATAATCACATAAGATAATTTAAATTCAAAACTCCAGGATTTCTTCTGTAAAACGAATAATAGAAATGGTCGCATTCTGAAAGGTTTTGTACACGGAATGGGAACAATTTGATTTATATTAATAATGATCAATCTACAGACACGCATACCGACGACTCGCAGGATATTCTAGATTTAGCCTTAGTTACTCCAAACATCTCTTCATATTTCAAAATTTCAAGTTAATGAACATAGTGATGGTGATCACCTCTCTATTTCATTCAACTTGTATTAGAAAAATTTTACCAATATTTATTATAGATTACCGATTTATGATTTTACCAATTCCAGACAGGAAACATCTAAGTTATTTAAACAATATTTTTGAGATTTTCCATCTCATATCAATAACCCTGATACATTAGATGAAATAAACATATCCCTAAGCAAAGTAATCACAAATGCTAACGATGCTATTGTCTCTAATAGAAATCGATTTGCAGATACAAAATGTTTGCAACTAACACCTGAATTACATAAACGCATCACTAAAGACCTCCGTTTACGTAGACTATTTGTAACTCTCCCTTTGTCGCACCACTCGAGAATGATATTTAGAGATTTCTGTACTCTTTCTGCAGCGATTAGAGGATTTTTCAAGGTGCTCCAAACGGCAATGTCGCCTGCATACTGAGAGAAATAAGTGTTGGCTAGGGAAGGGATATTGCTACCAAATATTATGTATAGTAGGGGAAAGAGTGAGCAGATCCCTGAGTTACACCTCCTGTAATATTTAATGTGTTAGAGAAGGTATTGATAACTTTAACCATGGCAGTTTTGTCTGTGAGAAAATAAGAGATCCATCTTAGGGTGGAGCTAATTCCCATAGTTTACAAACGATATCTGAGTGCATTATGTCCCACAGAATCAAATGCTTTTGTATATCAAGGAAAACTGCAATATTTACTTGAATGTTGTTAAATGTTCTATGTATGAACTCCATAAATCTTTTTAGATGGTGTATGGTTTACCTTCCCTTGTGGGAGGAGTTTTGTATCTTTTGGTAGGAGGTTGTGATTTTCGCAATATAATATTAGTTTGTTAGAAATGACTCTATGTAACACAAACTTTGTTCCTGGATAGTATGTGTTATTTCTTAATTGCTTATGTTGTAAAAGTACAGAAAATGGCCATTATTCCTTTCAAACTTTGTTTTATTCAGGCCTTATGTAATTAAAAATTTGCAAATTTGGCTGTTTTTACACAGAAAAATAGGTTAATTTCCAACTCACAAAAGCAATGTGAAAACCTCAATATCAGGATAACTCAGCTTCTGTGGAACATGTAACTATCAATGTGAAAATAAAGATTTACATGTATTTATACTAAAGTTCATACAAAAAATGAAGAATGTTTAGAAGTGAGTAGTTTTCCGAGATTTGCGACTGTAATGTAAATCACTTTTACGTATCAGCTCCCAAATAATCTCCCATCATGTTTTTTGTTATACTCTCTCAGTTCACAAAAGGAAAGTTTGAAGAGAAAAGTAGGTCTCTTTTCTTCCCTTTAGGCATAAGCAATAGGGAAATAACTTTCTGCTCAGGAACGAGTAAAAATTTTGTTACATCGTATAATTATTTCAATATCCTAAGAGACAGATAGCGACATGTTCTTAAGGATCACATTCCGTATTTTATCACGATTTGGAGCAGTTATTTTTGAGGGCTTTACCGTTTATTTTTATTCCATCTATTGGAATGTTCCTGTCGAATGGATTAATTTCGGTTAGGGTTATTTGTGCGTTTATGTTAATTGGGAAATGAGGATGGAAAAGATCTGGATTAGAGACAATATAATTATCGACTTCATGTTTAATTTGAGTATTAGTGTAAAAAGTCTGTATTAAAGAAAGAAGCTGTGAAATATTTCGCTAGGCCAGTTTTATCGATATCAGTTTTAGCTGATATGTTATTGTACTTGATATGATGGAGTAGTTTTTTTTTTTGGACAGTTAAGAATTTACGTTTTTTCCAGAAATCTTTGGGCCTTTTCCTACTTTTATCAAAATGTGCAAAAAGATGACCATTTTTCTTTCAATATATTTTTCTTTTGATTAGTGCGTTTCTGTTATTGTGTCTTTTTGTTGTCGAACAAAAAAACACGAACGTCCCGTAACAGTTATTTACGGGGGTAAACTTCCCAGTTGGAGTTCATGGATATTAATATCATCTTTACCCGGCTTATAATAGAATTTTGATGTGATCATAGAGAAATTGGATTTAGTTTTCAGTCTGACATGTCTTTGTATTACTCGATTAAAATTGAAGTAGTTTCAGAGAAGAGCAAATGGAAGTGTGCAGTCATATTAAGGTAGCAGAGAGAAAGCAATCAAGGCCAGTGGCGTAAGGTTATCTGTCCTTGCATTACCAATGACGCGACTTAAAGGACGAACTTTACGGAAGAACAGAAAGAAGCAAGTCGACAAACTATTTATCAAACGTCCTGTGACCAGGGCAATGGAGTGGCCGGGATCTATAAATCCAAGTACCTTAGAGTTTGCTGTGGGGAGGAGAAGTAGAGTACTCTGCGAACTCAGTTTCATAAGACAGTGTTCTACCTATCCTGTGCCCAAAGCTGAAATGAGTAAAAATATTAACAGTGATTAATACAGCAACATAGCATGTTTATTGTTAATTTATTATGTCTTGGAGGCCACGTACATGTTGAATGAGGATATTGTCATCGTGTGTAATTTAGCAGTTAGGGAGTTACGTTTCAATGCCTTCTCATAATAATTGTAAGTTAACGTTGCTAAGGGTACAGGTAAGTTGCAAACTTCGTTCACGTAATTAATTGCAGTGAATTTGGGTAGTGTAAAAGTCATTCTTCAGACTGTTCTGTTGGAGTTGTTCTAGTAATGCTTTTTTGGATATCATGTGATTTGAGCACCATATTCAATGAGAAAGCTTTGTGAATTTTTATGGTAGCGTGAGGTGTGCATCCTTTCATTTCCTCTGATAAGTTTTAAGTGGTAAATGCTCTTGCTAACAAATTTATTTTTGACTTTGAAATGTTGTGCAGGAGAGTCATTTATCGAATGTAATGTCCAGGAATTTGTGTAGAATTCAACTTAATTGTTTTATTGCCTAATTTAAGATTTACTTTCTCAGGTTCTTGAAGTGTTTAAGTCTGCATCCGAATGCAATGGCAGTGGTTTTGTAGACTCTAAAGTCATTACACCAAATAAGGATAAAATTTAATGATTATTGTATTCTGCTGCTCTCATTGTTGGATTTCAGGTGTACATAGGGCATCCATGGTACATACCAAAATGGGGACTGCCACAGTTTGCATAGCATGTCTCTTCCTTTTGCTTGGGACATTTGGCAACGAGATATGGTCCACTGCATTGCACATATTTTGTATCAAACGTTATTCCTGGGAATTTTGTTTTGAAGTTAACTTTAATTATTTTATTGCCTAATTTAAGATTTACTTTTTCAGGTTATGATGTTTGGTTAGGCTGCACCTGAATGTAATGGCAGCGTGGATGTAAATGGACTCTACCTGCATTTAGGATAGCATTTAGTGATTCTTGTATTCAGCTCTATTTACAATTGTTGGATTTCGTGACACACTCTAGACAGCTATATCGTCGGCGTATTGTGAGAATTAGGTATATGTCAAATCTGGGAAAGGTATCTTACTGACAAATATTATGTATATGATTGAAAGGGCGATTATGGCTAAGCCTGTCATGCTCTGAGTTTCGTTGTGATGTGTGCGTGTTGGTGAATTATCATTAATATTAGTGAGTTTGTGTTTGAATGAAGTTGGCTACAATTCAGCTGGGAGTATTTGTTGTATATTCGTGAAGAATAGGTGTCGCGTTAAGGTAGCCGAGTATGATTTACATTATTAAATGTGTTAATGATTGAGTTCAGAAGTTTGTCAGGTGGAGTTTGGAAAAAGGTATATCGCCAAGAGAAAGATATCGGGTAGTGACAGGGTCTTGAAGCTATAAAGCGTGTGTGTTTATGGTATGTGGGTGTGTTGTGGTCGATGAGGGTAATGTCTAAGTTGTGTTTATGTAAGAGTGTGATGCTTCTGATTTTGTGAGTCTTTGGCTTGTAAATGGTTTTGTAGTTAGAGAGGCGAAAGTTGGTGTTATTGGTTAGAAAAGTTTTGTTGATTTGTGATTAAGGAAGCTTTTAACTTGGTGGCTAGATCTAACAATTTTGTTTATATAATAGTGCACTTTGAATGTTAACATCATAAAAATAAGTTATTAACTAACTTGACTATTCGGAACAGTCAGGGAGTCCTTTGGTGATAAGATCACTGCGTACATCTGGTTAAATATCGCGAACCTTCAGGTGGTTGTGAGCTGCTTTGCAGACGTTCTTGAGGAACGTGAGCTTGTCGAGATTCATGTCGGCAGCAGCGAAAACGACGTCGACAATGAATGCAAAGATATAGCGTGTGCATAAAATTTGCCAGTTTTGGGGTTGTTTCTTCATGGGTGGCTGGTCTGTCCGTCTGGATTGTGACTTGGATGTAGCGTTGTAGATACGGGATTGTTGTTGGTGTGAACTTGTGGTTGGCGTTTTGTTTGGTAGGAGCTGTTGAGTTAGTGGTGGAAACTGGTCGTTATATGGTGGCCTGGGTTGTGTTTGGGGTGATTGAATACTTTTGCTCTTATTTCACTGACGAACTAAACTTGGGTCAACCATGGTACCATGCTACATGTTGGGTTTCACAATTGCCGGATTTCATGTCTTCTCTTACTTTTGGATAGTCACTAACGGTACACGCAGTCTTGGTATGGCCAAAACGCTGGCAGTTTTCACATTGCACAACGTGCGGGCCTGAAAACTTTGGCTCCATGGTTCTGACTCTGGAATCTCCTGCAGAAGGGTTGTGGCTTGTTCAGCATCCATGACTGTGATTCTTACGAGTGATGTAAATTGCTGGGACCTCTGGGTTAGAAATTACCTGCAACTGAGTTATTTTATTATTCCAAGACGGTTAAAAAATGTGGAAAGATCGTCAATCCACTGTTTGGACACAATTTCAACCTCCTACCACTTAGTCATAGAGCCCCTTCTGATCTCTCAGCTGACTTGGATATAAACAGAATTTGGAACTTTATTCAGGGAGAATTATCCCTTTCCATTTTAGTTTCTCAAACTGTACAGTGTCAACAGGATCTGCACGACTCGTGGTGTTATTTGAACTTACCTCGACAGATGGTTCGACTTGCTGGAGGTAGCAGCGCTTATCCAAGATCTGCTGAAGAGTCTTTTTGGGTAGATATTCTGCTCAGAGAACATTGATATTCCCACAGCCTGAGTATAATACTTCCACAGCCTGAAAGGGTCGTATTTCTTCCATGGACCATATTACCCAATGATGGGTCTCTGACAACGTCCTGAGTTGTAGATTTCATTTTGCAGGTCTTGCCGCTGAAGCTGTTAGAATCTGCTGCGAATGTGAAAGTTCACCTACAGACATTTTGGAATATGACAGGCGATAGCGTGATGGTTGCTATCATTTTTTTTGCAATATTTACATTGTGCCTGGGCCAGGGAGTTATGTTTATTTGCTAGATATGTTGCAAATTCGTGCGGAAACAGGTTACATTCTATTTTTTTAAGGGAAGGGAAACAAACTCCTGTTGTGCCTATTCATTCTATACTGATGCCTGCTCTTTCTCTTTGATTGATAATTGACATCCACCAGAGCGTTATGGCTGTTACTATACTCGCAATGCGACGTAATACCACTCATGCTATACATCTAAGTGGTTGAGTGGTAGCAAGATCTGTTGCACCAGTTTCACTTTGGGTATGTGAGCTTGTGTCAGAATAGATATCATTCAATGCCTTTATTCCTGATCTTGGACAATCCTTTCCTTCATTGTCGAATAACTGCTTGTAAGCTACTATCCCCAGTTGGGGCCAAGTAACTTTGGTTTGGCTGTTGCCTTGGCACCCCACGAATGCTGAACCATGGTTTTTATCTAACAAGTAACTTTCCATATTTTAAAAATGGTATGCTCTGTTATAGGTGTCAGCCAGGTCCCTATAAAATGCAAATACAGGGTAAAGCTGCAACTTCCTATCATATACCCATATAGCTGAGTTCTCACCATGGTTTGAAGTGTTACCATCCTTTATCTGGGGTTGATCCCCCCCTTGCCTATGGACACGTAGTGCACAGCAAATTCGCCACAGGGATTTTGGATGTTTTCCTTCACATAAGGAAGTTTATTTACAGGCTTTTCTATCTCCAGCTGTACCACTAGAAGGTACCTTCGTAGGATATTACTTTTCGGTATTGAAGCTCTAAGCTTATAGAACAGTACTATTTCAAATTAGCCAATCTTAAGTCAGTCGACGATACCGACAAATGCTGGTTGTTATTTTACATTAATGGAATCTAGATAAATGTAGAATTTTAATGGAGTCAACAGTTCCTACCAAGCGAGATGTTCATTATTTGCCTTCCATAGGATCTCCAGTGCGTATAGGTTTGTATGTTTACACAATAATTATTTTCAAGTACTGAGACTTGATATCTAGGTCAAATAAAACTTCCTTGTTTTTTAGGCGCCCAATGGGAAACCGTGAAATACAATAGAAGTTGCACTTGTTAGATCTTTTATTTGATGTGCCAGATTTTTGTATTTAAAGACTTGACTCGTATGCTTTTTTAATTTATCCATACATAAGCTCGTAACGACTCGTCACATTAACGACCATTCCCTTGTTATTGGGGTGAAATATCAGATCAGGTCACTGACATTCTCTGTTTTTTGTCTCAAAGGTGGATTCTTGTAGAACCTTTCATCCCTTTATAATAAGAAACCCCTTTTATCAAATAGACATGTATTTTATTGTGACAATGTATTCTCATCGATTTCAGTTTTGGACATTGAGTGCTAAAATTACAATGTGTCTTTCGTGGCTGTGCTAAAAGATGTTTGTGACCAACTGTATCAAATACTTTACAGAGGTCCAAGAAATCCAGAATCTATGTTGCTTGGCAACCCTTATTCTTCAGACTGGATATAGAGAAATCTTTCTGCTTTAGTCTGTGCTGTCTGGAATTTATCTGCACCACCTGCTCGAGACAGTGTGCCATAATCTTGGAATGCAGCCATAACACAATGGATAAAATTGTGATAGGCCTCCAGTTTTTAACATTGTGTAGGTTACTCCTTCATTTCGGAATGAGCATCGACTTACTATTGATTTCCATGGATTAAAACAGGACCTCAAAATTGTCGGAGATTGAACACATTAAGGAAACATCTATACCATATTTAACATGTTTTAGTAGAAATGGAAGGATGATGTTATCGGGCCCAGCAGCCTCGGTTTAATTTCATACCTTGAAGTGCTGCCGTCACTTCTTCTGATGTTATTCATTCCATAAGATTATTGATATTATTTGCCATAGGTGATAATGGACATCTGTCAAAATTGACTTGAACATTAGACTCACCATAGACCTGATTGTAGTAGTCTTTCACCTGATATTTACAGAGGATGTATTGGACAGCATCCCAGCCATCCAGTATCTCCTCTGGTAAGTGTTTACATTCGAAATTGAACATTTTTTCTAAAACCTTTTAAAACGTTCAATTCTATAGAAACGTTTCTTGTAGGGTTTCCTAGCAGGTTGTGGGTTACCAATAGTTTGCTTGAAAGTTCTCCTCATTGTTTCAAGACTCTTGAGAATGGGGGAGAGGATCATCAACCCATTGTTTGGTCACGGTTTCAACCTTCTGTCACATTGATTCATTGGTTCCGTTCTGATCTCTCAGTACAAACAAAACATGGAACTTTATTGGGGAAGAACTATCCCTTCCCAAATTAGTTCCTCAACCTGTATGCTGCCAACAGGATCTCCACGACTTGTGGTGTTATTTGAACCGACCTGGACAGATGGTTTTACCTCGTGGAGGTTGAAGTGCTCAACTGAGATCTGCTTAGGAGTCTTTCAAGGTAGATGTCCCACACAGAGTATAATCGGCCCCCAAGAATATCAATATTCTACTTCCACATCTTGAAGGGTTCTTATTTCTTCCTCTGAACATATTACCTGAAAAGGGCACTCTGATGCTGTACAGACTCCTTGAGACAATATTCATTCAGCATTTCTGGTAGCATGTCGATGTTTTCTATGCTTCGATAAGCCCAACCTGGTTTTAAATTTCATTTTGCGGATCTTGCAGTCAAAGCTGTTAGAATTGGTGTGAACGTGAAAGTTCGCCAATGGAAACATTTCGGAACATTACAGACGATAGCGTGATTGCTGCTGTCATCTTTTCCACAGATGGGCTGCAAACTTGGAAAATGCCATAAACTCGTGGATTCAATGAATCAATCAATCTTGCTGCATCTCTATCTAATGGCAGAAGTTTTATGGGGTTTAGAAGGACTCCAGTCGTTACTCCATTAAAGGTTTCTTCTGTTTCTAATTGTTTGTTTAGAATGTGTAATCTCAAATTTAATATTCAACATATAAAATACTAAGTTTAGCCTTCAAGTTAAGGTACTAATAGATTCCTTGATGTCCATGTCGTTTCCTGGCATTCTGTTAATGGTTGTCAAAGCTCTATCCAAATGATGAATCGTCCTTTTCCTTTCTCCAGACAGAAGAGAAGTAAGAGACTTAGCTTTAGCAGCTATAGTTACTTTTTAAAGAATTCCACTAACTGTCGTCGTAATTATTGGCTCTCAAGAGTTTTAATAATTTTCAAGTTATCTCATTTACGATAGGTGTACGTTCCAGTATTATTAAATCTCCGACATCCTGGACCTCTTTAAATGTGAGTGACGGGAATTTGTAAAATAACCAAACAATTGTCGGTTACATAATTGTTTGAGCCTGTCGCTTGTGATGAAACATCCTTACAGTTAGTCGTTGTATTAGAAGAGTAGAAACAATCGTTTCCAGTTCCTACTCCTGAGAAACTCCAGAAGGTAAACCCATGCTCTTGCAGGTACTTATTTCTCCAAGTATCTTTAAAATGAAAGTTGTCACATACGTTTTTTAAGAACATTAGCATTGCTTTTATACCTCCTAGAGCCTCCCAATTTGTCTATTACTTCCAGAATACAATTGAAATATCTTCTTAATACCACATCGTGTTGTGTGTGATAATAGGAAGTTCTTCAAAACTCTTAAAAATACCAGATCAACGATATACATGTGTAGGTGTGTAAATATCAACCAGAGTTGGCGCAAGGGTATTTGGCATCCTAGGTGAGCCCTTGGAGCCCTAGTAAGTTTTAATAAGCTAATGTAGGAACTTTGTTATTGTCCATCTGAAGTCTCGAAAAAACATTTATAATATTTATATTTTCACCTTGTGACTTCGTATATTAATTCATGCAAATGACCAACTTATAATAATTCATTGGAAAAAATGTGAATGAAATACAATTTATAAAGCTTTATTTTAAGGTAATCTCTAAATAAAGTAAGCATTTAGCTGGCTCATTTAACCTCGTAGTAGTATTATTAAATTTTTATTACATACACGGAGTGAACATGAGTCACAATATATGTATGTAGATTATATTTATTTTCAAAGAACCTTGGTAGCCTATTAGTCACCGGTAATTAAAGATCACATGGTGGAAATGTTCAGGTGCGACAACTATATAATCTTAAAGGTTCTTTAATACTACTATATTCAGTCCGTCCATGTTTGACAAATTAAATATATCAATTCTGTTTCGTACATAATTGATATTCATAGTATTTTTCTAATATTCTAGAGAATATAGTTTAAATGAATCTATATTACGTCTTATGAAGGGAAAGTTTTATACGTGCTGTATACTGCAGATAAGCATATCTTACCCAAAAAATGGAAACATGACCGTAAGGTACTTTCACCTATATTTACTACGTGATGCAACTACAGATGTATGGTAATACAGTTCTCTCATCTCGAAAGAGAACTTGCAGACAAATAACATTATTATACATGTTACCATAACTGTACGGGATTGGCTGTACTTTAAGCCAAAGTAGATATATTGAACGAAAATTGTATTTTTTTAATATTTCGAGTGAAGTCTATTTGATGCAGGTATGTGGATTTTCTGAGGCATTGTCCTTCTTGGTCATCCTTGGATGTGTCCTGCAAAACGTTATTTATAAATCTTTTACTAATTTTTATTTGTTTGCTCAGTAGCCACTTTGATCATGACATAGCACGACAATATTACTAATATTATATAATATCATTATTACTATATTATATGTAAACGCATGATTTTCCATTAAAACTTTACCTTTCGTGCTTTTGATGTGGCAAATGTGCAAACAAACTGTTTCAAGTCGAGTTTCTCAACAATTTCATGCCCTATTTCTAGAGTGAAAACCCCAACAATTCTTTCTTGTGCCATAGTTTACTGTAAATACGTTTTTATCAATTTTATTTGGGAAAAACATTGCTTACCACTAGCCACAGGGAGTGTCAAAATAATATGTAGAGCAATAAATACATTTGGAAAACTATCTGTCAGTTTTTTTACCTATAAATTTCAAAATGCCTTGTGGTGATGCACGCTTTTCGACCCGTCTTGCAATTAATTGTAATTCACTACACAAATCTGCAGTATCACTATCTTTGTCATCATCATGTTGCAAAGCTTTTTCTAGTTTTAAGCAATGTTCAGTTAGTTCCTTTGATATTGTCTACATTTTGTGGATGTCCCAAAGGAAGCCAGACAGAGAACTTGCTTGATGAATGTGTGTGAATCTTTGTTCAACTGATTGCATTGCTGCATCCAAGACTGTAAAATAAAAGTTCACTTTAAAATCTACTTGGTGTTCTGAATTGATTCATCATCTGCCTCAAACATGAACTGCTTTCTCCTTCTAATATGAAGTGGCCCTGGCTCTAATTCTAGTGATATGCCAAACTCTTCATCAAGTTCCTGTGCGTTTATTGTTTTCTCATCTTCTATATATTTCCTGCAGCTTGGAAAATACTTCGTTTCTTTCAGCTGTTCAACTGCATCATTTGTATAAAGTTCCTTCTCTTCAATTTTTTGCTAGCTATATTAATCTCGAACAGAATATTGTTCCAAACAAGCGACACAATAAACTTGAAATTGGAACTTTTATTTCACGACTGCTTAAAACCGTAAAGAATTGCCAGACGATCCCGTAAGGGAGGTATCAGATTTCAGGCAAGGCACCAAGTACATTGCCTAGCTGATTACTGAAGAGATTTCAAAGCATTAATATTATTTTCCGATCTTGTATCACTTAATATTTTCACTGTCATTTTGGGTATATGGCTTTTTAAAATCTCTTGGTGACGTGTCGAAATGAAAAGTACAGAAACATGTCGTACCAGGTCAAAGAATGCTGTTGTCTCAGACAACTTTTGTTAGTATCATTAACAACCAGATTTAAATAATGTACATTGTAGAGAGCAAATGTTACACTGGTCGTGGGTTAATATCTAATATTTTCCTTTGTACATAATTTTCTTATTTTCATGTTTTTTTTCTGTTATCCTAGTCTTGACTACACATCTTTGACGAGTAATAATATCTCTTGTAAATAATGTGGAATGGGATTAATCATACCAACACCTGTTGTCCTTAGTTCATACACATCCCACAAAATGTTCTTTGATTCAAGGCTCTGGCTGGCCAGTGTCTGAATGTATATCTACAGATTGAATGGTAGTTGTTCAACACAGCTTACATCACGTGTACAATCTAATATTATCAAATAATACTTAGATGCATGAGTAGCTGCTAGTATTTCATTTTTATCGCACTGGCTAAGAGCTGTACCAGTTCATTTTGTATATCTTTCCTACAGTTATGTACACATGTCTCGCTCTCTTCGACGTTGCAAAGATGTTTATAAGGGTGTGAAGCAAAACAAGTTATTCTTAGTTTAAGAAGTTTCCATTGCAAGACGTATGTAGGTTGTCAAGTATATGCTTATTTCTCAAGTAATGATGATGTGGGTCTTAATTATGTTATCAAGGCCATAAAATTTGAATTTTTAGAATAAAGGTAACTCTGGCAGTGGATGTGCAGGATTTTTAGTTTCATCCTTGTTTCTCTGCGGGAATCAATACATGATGTGGTGTGGAAGAAGACTGCTCTTGCAGTTTGTGTCCTGCAACTGTAGAAGTACACACACACACACACACACACACACACACACACACACACACACACACACACACACACACACACGTGATAGCCACAACATACGGGACACTTAACTATAAACGAGTCACTAGTGTGTCCAAAAATGAGACATTTATGGCACTGAGGAGTGCTGCAACTCTATGAAAAGTGGAGTCTGAGGCCATAGCGACGACACATGCGGCAACAAGTCAGGGTAGTTGACCATGATAGTAAACCCATTATTCCTACGAAAGTTTGGCATATGATGTTTACTGCTAAAGCACACCTTCCTGTTTCCACTACATACACTAGGGTGAGTCTGGTAACACTCGTGTCCGAGTTTAAGAACCATCTCATATAGTGTTGTAATCCTGGCACAACTGTATCATGGGGTAGTTCATTTGGGGGGGGGCATGGAGTCAACCTCTTGATATGTAGCCTCATTGGTTCAACAGGGATGGAGGTCCCATGAAAAGTAAAGTCACCTTTGGTCCACTAGTTTTTGAGCAATGGCAGGGAAGGCATTGATGCCCCACAGCATTAACTACCAGTTTTGTAGACACTCGAACAATACCTCCCAGTTGACTATACACAGCATTAATAACTGCTGATTGCAGCGAGACTGCAGGGACCACAAAACGAATTAACTGCACCTAAACAGAATAAGGCTGGATGACTAGCCATGCCGACCAGCCTGGAAAGTGAATTCCACTCTAAATTAGGTTAAAATACTAACGCAGATCTGTCAAAGCTAGGGTTGAAAAGTATTACCAAGACACATGACTACTACAAGTAACAAAATCTAGACAATATTGAAGAATAATACACGAACAAAAACAGAATTTACAGTGACTACATACTGAAACTATAAATTACACAATTAAACACATTTTGAATATACATATTTACAAGAAAAACATTAAGTAATAAAGAAAATTTAAAAAAGTAAAAAAAGCATTAGACAACTATTCACCGGTAATGAACAACTAACACCAAAAAAATTACATGTAAATATGTACAAATAAATAATTTAAATTCGCAAATTAAAAAGGTTTTTATGAAACAAAAATAATATAAATTATAAATAGCACGATGCATAGATACACTGTACACATATACACCGTGTACCAAATCCAGAAACACAATAAGGATAATAACAAAATTGAAATAAATGCAACAGTAAATAATAAAATACAAATGAAAGTTAAAAAGTAAATTACAACAGACAAGTAATGAAAATTACAAAATATATATACAAATACAAAGTTAACAAAACACATAGATACGAAGTTAAGAAGTTACAATATACAAAATATAGATAATGTGTGTATTATATTTGTGTATTTTAATTAACGCGCGTGCACACGCACTCTCTCTCTCTCTCTCAAAATATTAATAACTAAAAATGCAAATAAAAACAGTCATAAAAAATTAAATTTACACAAAATGATTAATATTTACAAGACACGTTACAACATAAAGCAGAAGTGGAGACGGAGTCTCGGTAACAGTTCTACCCGATTCCCCACTCACGCACAGAGAGGCGAAACGTCTGACTGCCACAGATGGTAAAAGTCCCTAAGGTTCAGCATCCTCTAATCTGCCTCAAGATGGAGTAAAAGTTTATATCTGCCCTTGCCCAAAATCTTAAACTATAATACTGATGCCTACTGGAAAACAAATTGGTTTTGAACAAGGCACACGACGTACTTAAAGACTGTTAATGTATACTGAAACGAAAAGGCTAAGTGATGTCATATAGTCTTAGATGTTATGCACTACTTGCCAGTTGAAAGCCTGGAAGTAGCTATCAACATGGTGTAGCACAACGTGGCCCCAAATAATGCCCTACAGAACAGCAGTGTTATATTCAGTGATGTCGAGAAACCCACTTGTTGAGAAATTTATATGCAAAAAACGGCTTGTTTGGGTTGAGAAAATATTTTACATAGAAGAGCGAACAACGTTTCGACCTTCTTCGAAAGGTTTCAAACATCTAATACCGCCCTCTACATTTCGACACACAGTTACACAACCCCTTTCAAACATGTGGTCAGATTCCGGTCAGTTACCTCTTTCTTTGTGAACCTGACGATGACCGAAGAAGGTCGAAACGTTGTTCGCTCTTCTATGTAAAATACTTTCTCAACCCAAACGAGCCGTTTTTGCATATAAATTAGCAGTGTTATATTGCTCCATCCTGTGGGTACATCCAGGGGCCAGCAAGCAGTATAGGGAACGGGTGTGTTAGAACATTATGAAATGCGACACGGAAACTCCGAATCGCTGCAGTATCCTCTTACCAGGAGGGAGAGTGAAAACAAATTGGTGTTTGCAGGTGTGGTGAAACATCCAAAAGCCTGAGCCCCATGTCAATCAAGACTGGCTAGGCGGCAATAGGGTTGACTCTGCAAAGACAGTGTAAAGTTGTAGACAGGAAAACATAAAAACGCTGGGTAAAGACACATGGAATACCCACACCCTTTTCTGTAAAGGTCAAGGAAAGCTGGCACGGAGCTTCCGAACTTGCCACTCCACAGGAAGACGAAGACATGCCATTCGACAGCCTGTGCAGTGTGATCATAGAGAGGAAGAATAGCTCCAAAGTACCAGACCAAGTGGAGTTTTCTTCTCCTCACCTGCCCTTGGTATAGATTCTTGTATGTGGTAAGGGGACCTCCCAGGGAAGGCTCCGTTCTTTCAGTTTACCTCTTCTTGGATCTAAATATCCACCCACGTGTTTACTGTGCAGGGCGACCCGTGAAGGGAAGAGAGGAGCCTGGTGGTTGAGGGGTCCAACCCAAACACACCACTTTTGGCCTTGAATTCCTGTAGACGGGCGGCCTTGGGGTGGCCCCTTGGGACAATCGACTGGTCTATTTTGGCTAGGGTCAACTAAGTACTAGTGTTGAATATACTCGACAAGTGTTGTAGACATTGTATCAGATGCTGGTGTTTGAGTATAGTACTCTCGAAATCCTGGCATTCCTGTGTCCTTGTTTGACATTGTAGTGCATCCCCCTGTAGGGCTCCAGGTGGGTGGGGTCAATGGGCAATGGAATATCCTTTTTTATGGATCCGCAATAAACTTTAAAAAAAATTGTGAAAACAATGCATGGGTAAACGACCACATATGAAAAGATTCTGAGCAACAATTCTCAACATCTGTAACATCTGTTGTACCTCAGTTTCTTATACTACATTCTCTTTTTCTGACAAATCTTTTGGGCAAATATCTCTCTTTCATTCAGAATAGACTAGACGGACTTGTTGGCTCTCCAAAGTTAGTCAAAAATCTTTGATCTGGAGACATTGGCGGAAACATCCACATCTCAACACCGTGAATTTCTCTTGCATTCAAAGGCAATTGGGAATATACCTATTGAGGTTACACCTCATACTACTTTGAATTTGTCAAGAGGAGTTATTGTTGAGAGGGATTTGAATAACAATCCCTCGTCAGATTCTCGCTGGTTTCTCCACTCGAGGAATTTCTGCACTGAGGTATATCCCCACTTGCAAAGATGGAATTACGATGCTAACCAAATGTCCTTATTCTCACATTTACATCACCACATCCACCTGCCAACCTCAAGGCAGGTTATCTTTCCTTGCAGGAAACATTTCTGAAACCTGCCAATACAGTCACCTTGTGCTGGTTTTCTTTGTACAGAAATTAATAGCTGTGTAATGGACGAGTGCAAGGAGGGGTGGCACTGTTGGTTCATCAGTGTCTAATACACTGAGCATCGCCAATCCTCTATGTAAAAGCTAGACAGAGCAACCACCTCTTTCCTTTTTAGGAGAATATCTCTGGCTATAGTCGTCTATTTTACACTGGAATTCAAATTGGCCCTTCATTTGTCTGGCAGTATATTGGTTGAACCTGATGATGTACACTATGAAATGCTGCACCATCTATCTCCTGCTTCTCTTGCTATTATTCTTATTTGTTTTTAACTGGATTTGGCAGGGGAACGTTTTCTTGAGGCCTGGTGCCAGGCTATTGTCCAAACTTTCTCTAAGCCTGGGAAAGATCCCAAGATTCCTTTAAACTACCATCCAATTGCTTTGAGGTGTCTAAGTCCTCGGAGGATGGTTTATGCTCGTCTTGTTTGGTTCCTCAAATCAAACAATCTCTCGCTCATCCAGTGTGGGTTCTGACAATAGAACTCTACCATATCAGAGAAGCTTTACTCAAATGACAACATCTTGTATCAATATTTTTTAACATTGAGAAGACTTGTGATACAACATGGTCGTATGGCATTTTCGAGATCGCCATTTATATGGGTTGTGTGACCATTTGCCCATTTGTATTAATGGACAGGCGATCCCAAGTTTGTGTGGGTTCGACACTTCACTGTTCTTTTCTACATGAACTTCGATTCCCCGAGGGCTGTGTTTTGAGCTTTAAACTTTTAAGTATAAAGATTAATGCAATCACTGAAAAACTATTTTACTGTCTCAAATGGGCTCTATGTCGACGACTTTCCCATTTCATGTCAGTCGTCGGACATGAGGTATATTGAGTGGCAGCTCCAGACTTCCCTTAATCATTTACTGAAGTGGACCACAGCAAACAGCTCTAACATCTCTTTCTCTCTCTAAAATTGTTTGCATGGACTTTTACCACCAATGGGGTATTCACTCTTATCCTGAACTCCTTGTCAGTAAAGTTATGCTGCCTATTGTCTGTAGACATCATTCTTATGGCTCATCTTTAACTGCAAGCTGACCTTTATACCACACATCAAGCAGCTATGGATCGAATGTACAAGAGCACTGAACATCCTTTGTGTCCTCTCTTCCACCAGCTGGAGGGCAGATGGATGTTCTATCCTAAAGATACATCATTTTCTTATTCAATCGAAACTCGGCTACGGATAACTGGTCTTTGTTAAAGATGTTGGACACCATACATCATCAAGAACTTCCACAATTCCCCAGTTTGAAACTTGTACATAGTCTCATTAACCTTCTTTGCACCTCTGCCATTTGCAACTCTCTTTATTAAATGCTTTGAAACTTTGTTCCTTACCAAAGCCTTCCATTTGGGATTGTATTTCCTTTCTCAGTGAGCCATGCTCTTTCAGAACAAATGATCAGCCATTCCTCCTCTTTCCTTCATATTCAGGGGCTGTTAGATGAATTGGATCTGTTCTTGGATAACATTGCTGTATCCACTGGTTAGCCAATCCAATCAAGGCTTCTTACAGTCCCCAAATGTGATCTATCTTTAAGTCACCTGAGAAATGCAGACACTCCCGCTTGGTAGTACTGTCTGTTACTTACTGAACATCTTTTGAACCATCTGTCTATTCCTATATATATATGGTTCGAAATCATCTGACTGTGTTGGCTCTGCTATGGTTTGTTGTGGTTCGATGGTTGCATGCAGAATCCCATCTACAGCTTCTGTGTTCACTGCTGAGCTACACACCATTTCTCTTGCCCTGGATCACATAGAAGCTAAGCAGTACTCAAATTGCATTATTTACACTGACTTGCAATGGAATCTTTTCACGTTAGTTCACACCCTGTTCTCGCCGATATTCAAAACCAACTGGTCCATTTCTCTAACATCTACCTGCTTCTATCCAGTTTTACTGGATACCAGGCCACGTAAGTATTCGCGGCAATGAGCTCACTGACACTGCAGTTAAATACAGATATATGGAACAGGCAAAGAAGTGATAATGCCAGAACAGATACTCTGGCTATGACTCTCTTAAGGTAGCCAAATGCCTCGTCATCTAATTAGTGACGCGCATGAATGGATTAACGAGATTCCCACTGTCCCTATCTACTATCTAGCGAAACCACAGCCATGGGAACGGGCTTTGAGAAATCAGTGGGGAAAGAAGACCCTGTTGAGGTCAGAACAGATACTCTGGCATTATCACTGCTTTGCCTGTTCCATTCATGGGTTATGGTCCTGTATTCAAGGCTCAGTTCCATGTTAGTTGACAGTCGACTTGGAGTGAGCAATGTGAAACAAACTTTAATAAATCCCTCTGTTGGGCTGTTCATGGCCATTTCCTGTGTCTTTCAAAGTGGAACACAAGTAACGTTTCTGGGATCGAGTGATTCCATTAGACGGGAAATGATCACTTCATGAAATAGTTTTGAATACTTCAAATCTCTATACTTCTTAAGATTCTCAATGTCTGAGAGGACCCACTGATCTATCAGCCTGCCTCAAAGGAAGCAAGCTATGATGCCCTGCTTGCTCTGCCAAGCTAGGCAGCAAGCTCCCGCACGCTGCATGCCAGCTTGTTGCAGGATGGAGGCACAGGCATCCTTGAAACACACCCATGAGGACTCGTCGAGAGACTCAAAAGCATGGGTAGACCCTTGACAAAGGCAATGAATTAGTCTCCAACTACATACTCGGCCAGAATGGAAACATTGGTCCTTCACACTCCAGGACCACAAGAAATGATGATCAAGTCCTGTAACTTTGAGAAATGCCTAAGGGTCAAACACGTGAAACTAAAAGTCACCAACCTGATAAGCTGCAGCCCTGCCAAAGTTCTGCTGTAGGCCACGTGTATTGTAGAATCTGTCCAGGTGACAAAAATACCCAGACTGGTCTAAGTGGCCACTAAAGCAGATCCATAGACTGCATACAAAACATCAAAAAACTCAAAACCTGAAAGCACTGCATGCAGAGCCTAGACATACCAATCACCACAAATCTTGTTAAGGTGGGGGGTACAGCAGACAGGTGAAGTCGCCACCGAGAATGATATTGGCCTGTGTTATCAAGCAACCTGTCCAAGGTCGACAAGGAAAAACCACCTCTCCACCCCTACAGGTGCATAAACATTAACAAGTCGAATCTTACGATCCCCTGTGACAATATCAACTCTTATGACCCTACCCTCAGCATCACTATGTGACGCGAGGATGGTTCCATTAAAATGCAGATGCAAGGATCCCCACACCACCCACATGCGTCGAGTTGAACGACCAGAAAGAACAGATGGGAACACAGGAAGAAAAAAAAGTCCCTTCTAGAGGCAACATAAGTTTCCTGCAAAAAAAGGACATCAATAGCAAAGCCTTTAGAAGAAAAAAACTGGAATCTCTTTGCAAAGCTATGAGTTCCCTGGATGTTTTAAAGGGAGGGGGAGAATGAATGATGCTGCTACTTCCTCTGGACAGTGTAGGGGCCAAGCAGACTCATGGCCCAACCCCACTCATCACCTCCTTTGGTGTGGATTCTTGTATGTGGTAAGAGGACCTCCCACAGAAAGTTCTGTTCTTTCAGTTTGCCTCCTGAGATCTGAACCTCAACCATGGTTTTTTTTCGTGCATGGTAACCTGGAAAGGGGAAAAGAGGATCCTGGTGGTTAAGGGGCCAAACTATAACACTACGTTGGCCTTGAATTCTTGTAGACTGGCAGTCTTGGGGTGGCAAATAGGGTCAATTGGCTGGTCCACTCGGGCTAGGGTCAACCGAGTACCAGTGTTGAATGTTCTCAACAGGTGTTGTAGACATTTTATCTGGTGCAGGTGTTTTGGTGTAATGCTCATGAGCACCTGGAATTGCTGCAGTGTCCTTGTTTCGCATTGTGGTGCATCCTCCATGGTGGAGTGGGGTCATTGGACAACTAATTATTCCTTTTTCAGTATGGATCCTCCAAATAAAAACTTAAAATAGTGAAAAACAGAATCATCTATATATGGTAGTATACCTACAGACTAAGCATCAATCTTCAATATCTGTAACATCTGTGCCTCATTTTCTTATTCTACATTCTCTTACAGACAAACCTTTAGGGCAAATGCCTTCCTTTTTCATTCAGAAGGGACTAAAGCGACTTACTGGCTCTCAAAAGTCAATCTAAAAGCTTCATTCTGGTGACAAGGGTGGAAACATCCACATCTCAACAGAGTAAACTCCCCTTGCAGGCAAAGGCGATTGAGGATATACCTATTAACGTTATGCCTGATGCTACTTTGAATTCTTAACGAGGAATTATTGTTGAGAGGGACTTAAAGAACAATACTGAGTCAGAGATTCTCGTTAGTTTCTCCACTCAAGGAGTTTATGCAGTGAGACACATCTCCACTGGCAAAGATGGAATTATGAAACCGACCACTGTCCTCATTTTCACATTTACTTCATCAAGATAATCTGCCCCCATCAAAGCTGGTTATCTTAATTGCAGGGTACGACTTTATATTCCAAACCCTCTTCAGATGTTTCCAGTGTCAGCAGTTTGGTCGCACAAAGAAGTCATTAGTGGTTCCTTGATGTATACTCGTTGAGGGTTGGCAATAATCCACGATGCAGTGATCATTTTCCTATAATTTTGAGAGACTGACAGTGGTGGCAAAGACCATGATGCCTTCGAGTGTGAAACGGACTCGATGCGTCAATTGCAATGGTTCTTACCCATTCTACTTTTGTTCTTGCCATAAGTTGTTGGAAGAAAGAGGTGCAGCATTTCAAAACAATTCGTAACGTTACTTATCCCGAGGCTCGAAAGTTGCTATTCGCCACTTCGTCTCGAATGTATGCTGCTACACTTTGTTCTGCTACTACACTACACTCATCGTTCTAAAATCAAATGAAAGGTCTTTGGACTTCCATTGTTAAAGTTGATGAATTAACTTCACTACCCATCTTTGTCCCTTACATACATTCCAACAAATTGCAAGATCCAATTTCTTTGGTTCTGGGTACAGGCATTTCCTTGCAAACATCTTCTCCCACCCAAAGATGCAAAACGATCATTTGTTCATGTCCTCAGTCACTGGAATCCCCTTCCAACGGCAAACACCTGCCCGATCGACCCAGGGCAGGATCCGTGGAGGTCGATAGACCTCCCTCAAATAAGGACAGTAAAAAAAAGATGTGGTCGTAAACAGAAGGGTTTTTCACCGAATTCACCAACACATAAATAAAAATGGCCACCTTGATGCACTGCTTCCTACCATCCTATACATCTTTCTTTGCAGGAAACATTTTTGAAACTTCTTGATACAATTACCTTTCCTCACTTTTCTTTGTACAGAAATGACAGGCTCTGTGATGGACGAGTGCATGGAGAGGTACTGTTGGTTGATCAACATATGTTTACCTGGTAGTTGACACTCTACACACCTTTTGGGGGCTATAACCATCTGCGTTTCATTGTTGGGTTATACCATATTGTTCTCTACCTGTTGCATGGAAAGACCTATGATAAAGTCGCTCTTGATGCTCTCATTGAACAGTTGCCATCTGCTTTTTTTAATCATAGGAAACTTTAATAGACATCCACTCCTTTGGGATAGTGCTAGTATTAAATGAAGGGATCTCTCTGTAGAGTGTATGCTTTCTGATGACATCGTTTTCAGTACTGGCTCTTAGTTGTATACAGCTAGTCAGTTCTTTACTGCTATTGATCTCTCAGTTTGCTCTCCTCTACTACTGCCACACCTTTTCATGGAGGGTTGGCAATAATCCACGATGCAGTGATCATTTTCCTATAATTTTGAGACTGACAGTGGTCGATGCCACCCAACCTGCATACTCAGGTGGAAGTTGGATCAAGCAAACTGGCTTTCTTTCACTGAGGTTGCTCTGAATTTGATCTTGCCATTGTCTGTAAGCTGATGCATAGCATCATTTACTGACTATTGTACTGGCAGCTGCTTAATGCATTCCTGAAACCTCAACCTTTACCACAATATCATATTCCATGGTGAAATCCTGCCTGCCATATGACATGGAAGGTTCAAAAACAGGCCTGCAATACTTTTCATGGGTATCGCCCACTCTCAAACCACATTGCTTTCCAGTAGACCTGTGCACATCCTTGGTGGGTAAGATGACAAAGCCAGAATTTTGATTAAGTTCACAAGCAGCATATCTTTTACCACCAGTTCCAAAGTCATATGGGAGACGATTCGAAAGGTCTGTGGGCAATATAATTCTGTCCCTCCTCTCAATCTTGCTCTCTGATAGCCAGGAAGTAGCCGATATGTGGATCATCACCGATACTTTAGCTGAAATGTTTTGCCAGGTATCTAGCTCTTCTGCTTCTTCCTCCACCTTCTTAGCTATCAAGACTTGGGCGGAGTGATCACTTTTTTCCTTTCAAGTTGATTGTCTCTATGACTATAATTGTGGAACTCAAACTGGCCCTTCTTTGGTCTGGCAGTACATTGGTTGGACCTGATGACTTACGCTATGACATGCTGCACCATTTATCTCCTGCTTCTCTTGCTATTATTCTGATTATTTTTAACTGCATTTGACAGGGAAATGTTTTCCTGATGCCTGGCACCAGACTATTGTTCTACCTTTCTCTCAGCCTTCTCAGTATGGAATCTGATGACAGTGCTACACCATGGACAACGTGATTCGATGTAACGCCAGAGAAGCCTTTCTCAAACATTGCATCAATATTCTTTGACATTGAGAAGGCTTAGAATACAACAAGGAGTTACGGCATTTTGCGAGACCTCTATTTATATGGGTTACATAGTTACTTGCCAATTTTTAAAAATATTTTAATGGACTAGTGATTCCAACTTCGTGTGGGTTCGACACTTTCCCGTTCTTTTCTTAGGAACTTTGAGTCCCTCAGGGCTGTGTTTCCAGTATAAAGATTAATGCAATCACTGAACAACTCCCTCTAACTGTTGCAAATGGGCTTTATGTCGTTGACTTTCACATCTCATGTCAGTCGTTGAACATGAGGTATATTGAGCAGCAGCTACAGACTGCTCTCAATCGTTTACTAAAGTGGACCACAGAAATGGTTTTATCTTCTCCCTCTCTGTAATCATTTACGTATATTTTTCTGCCAATGGGGTATTCACCTGAACTCTGTATTGGTAAAGTTATGCAACCTGTGGTCCCTGTAACAAAGTACTTGGGTCTTATCTTTGACCATAAGCTGACCTTTATATCACACATCCAATGTATAAGAGCACTGAACTTCTTCCTTGTCATTTCTTCCACCAGTTGAATTGTGGATCGATGTTCTGTACTGAAGATGTATCGTGCTCTTATTTGATCGAAACTAGGCCATATGTCACTGGTCTCGCTCTGCCAGAACATCTGACTTGATAATGCTGGACCCCATCATCAGGGACTTTGGATCTGCATCTAGGACTTTCAGATCGTATACACAGTCTCATGAATCTCCTCTGCCATTTGCAACTGTATTTATTGTATGCATCAAAACTTCAAGGACTACCACAGTATCCAACCTGGGATTGTGTTTTCCCTCCTTAGTGGGCCATGATTTTTCAGAACATACGATCTGCCATTGTACCTTTTGACCTTTGTCTCCAGGTTCATTTGTATGAATTGTGTCTGTCCTTGTATGACATTGCTGTATCTACTGGTCAGCCCATTCCACCATGACTTATTAGTTCCCAAATGTGACCTTTCTTTAAGTTATCTGAGAAATACCGTCTGTTATTAGCTGAACATCTTCTGAACCATCCTTCCATTCCTATTTATATGGATGGTTTGAAATCGGGGGACTGTGTGCATAATACCCTTCACAGTTTCTGTGTTCACTGCTGAACTGTATGCATTTTCTCTTGCCTTGAATCACATAAAATCTGAGCAGTACTCAAACTGTACTATTTATACTAGCTCGCTTCGTTCTTTACTGGCAATGGAATCTCTTCACGTTAGTTCCCACCCTATTCTCGCTGATATTCAAAACCAACTGGCCCATTTCTCTTTAACATCTTCTTCTATACAGTTTTATGGATACTGGGCCACGTTGGTATTTGTGGGAACGAGCTCACCGACACTGCAGCTAAGTCTATCTGCTTTGGCACTATCACCACTGTGCCTGTCCCATAAATGGACTAGATCCTGTATTCAAGGCTTTGTTCCGTGCCAGTTGGCAGTGGACTTCGAGTAAGCAACGTGAAAACAAGCTTTTCCAAATAGAACCTTCTTTTGGACTTTGACAGTTTTGTTTCCTAAAGGATTGGAAAGAGGAAGTTGTTCTAACTAGACTACAGTTTTAAAGTCCATCGTTTACCTTTATCTGGGATTGATGCACTAGTGTGTTGTCTGTTTAACACTCAGGTCACAATAAGCTACATTTTACTTTCTTGTAATCGTTACGACTCTCAATTATGGCACTATTTTAAAAGTTCTGTCCAAATGTTTGTCTAGGACGTTAGACAGTGTTGTTGGCGATGGTTACACTGCCCATCTTAGAAATGTTTTGGTTTTTTAAAGGACATTAATCTTTTTAATGCTACTTAAAAAAAGAAATGCATTAAAAAGGTCTAATGTATAAAAAAAAGTACATCTAGTTCGATTTAAAATTAGAAAATGGCCGTAATGTCAAATAACTCAAAACTAGAACTGGAAAGGCCAGCTTCAGGTGACTAACTTTCATGTTTGAACTACCCATTTTAGGCGTCCTGACGCGTTATTATAATTACAATTTTACTAAAGTCCTTTTAAAACTTGAATTGCTATACTTTCTGAAAACTGCCATAACATCAAATAACTCTAAACTAGGCCTGGAAAGGCAAACGTCTGGTGATCTAATGCTGATTTTTTGAACTTGCCTATCAGTCATCCTGGCAAGTTATGGTAATTACAATTATGTTACAGAAAGTTCTTTACAACTTGTATTACTGTAGTTTTCTCTTACCATTGTAGACTAGATATAAAAATTGGATGTAATTCTATTCATGCTTTAATGGAAAAATTTATCTTGGTTTTGTTTTACCTTAATTTCGTCTTATGATATTTAATAATTTTATTTTAATTTTAACTTTTTCCAGATATTTGATGCAGATAACCTAGTTGCTTGGTGCCATAAGACACCAAACCAACTAACCCATATCACCATAGTGGCTTCCAGAATCTGATGACCTCTGCCATACCATAATATCTGTCACATTTAACAGAGCTGCAGGCTTCCCATTCCCAGTCATTCGCCGCAATGATCCTCAAAGGATAAGGAGACTGGGGAAGCCGACGAGGTAATCAAACTTTATAGGAGACACGTTGGGTGGGGTTACCACCACGAACATTATCACCCACAACACTAGAAGCCAGAGGAATGGGCTCCTTCAAGCCCAAACATCAGCCTCACTAGCTAAGGAGGCATGGTCCACCCCAGTAGCACCATCACTCGCAGCCATTCCCACCAGGACAGAAGGAGGCTGATACTCCAAAGAGGATTCCACCCCAACAACAACACAAGTAGCGGAAATCGGGGCACTGTTGTAGTCCCCCCAACCCTCTCACCACCAGAAACTGAATCTAACCCCAAATCTGCCAAACTAGCCAAAGTCCCATCAGAGTTCTCAACCACATCAGTGCTAGCAGGGTGGGCCTGGGCATTTACTGTGCCCCACCCTCCAGACAATGTCGCCAAATAACACCCATTACCAAATGTTGCAAAACGTTGACAGGGCTACCTGCCAAATTGATATTTTAAGGTGTCTTTAACCTCTAAGGGTAGCACAAAATGGGTGGATCCCAGTAGAATGGAATATGGTCAGAGGCCAATAACCAACATGGAAAAGATGGGCCATCTTCTCCCAGATCACTACCAAAGTCGGACAAAGGACCAACACGTGCAAAACAGACTCCAACTGAAAGGGACACAAAGGACACATCTCAGTTGTACAATAATTCTATAGGAATGTATGCTCCCTCACTGGTATGATGCTATGTACTATGCACCAGTTGAAAAGTTGAAAGCCTGGAGGTAGCCATTAACATGGTGCAGCACAGCACAGCTCCAAATAACATCCCATGGCAGAGCAGGGAGTTTTCCTCAATCCTGTGGGTACATTCAGGGATCAGCAAGCAGGAGGAAATGGGAGTCCATCGGAACGTCTTCAGGCGTGGTACGACATAGCCAAATCGCCACAGCAGCATCCACATACCAGGAAGGAGGGTCAAAACACGTTGGTGTTTGCAGGCTCACTGGAACAGCACAGAGTCTGCACCTCATGCCAACCAATAATATAGTGAGGTGGCAACAAGGATGACTTCCGAAATACAAGCAGCAAAAGGGGTTCGCCAGAAAGAGAAAGACACTGGATTTGGACACATGAAATGTCCAGACCTCCTGTGAGGTGGCAGGATCAAAGAAAGCTGACACAGCCTCAGGCTTGCCACTACCCAGGAAGGGAATGACATGACATTTGATAGCCCATGCAGTGAAGTCATCCAGAGAAAGAATAACCCCAAGGTACCAGACCAAGGGGAGTATCCTCCTTTTAACCACCTCTGCCCTGCCAAACAAACAAATCAGCAGGGCAGAAACAGTAATCATGCAATGTCTAACTGACACACATCAACTCACCCCAGGCAACCTCGGGGCTTGTAAGAAACTGAACCCCAAAGCAACTGACTGGGGAACATAGCCAAACCAGTCCAAACAGGGAGTCGGCAGACGAGGCTCATTTGCCCAACCACTGAGCCTGATACTTGGCATAGTTGAGGCAGGCAGCACTTGCATGAGTAACGATGGAAAATGGCCACTACAGAACCTAGGGATGTTGTATTCTCAAGGAACAGGTTCATATCATCTGTATGGGAAAGATACTTGATACCCACACCACTTGGCAACTGGAGGCCATGCACCAAAACTGACTAACACAAATAAAAGAGCAGGCCTAAATCACTGATGTATAAAGCGAAGGGGACAATAGACAGCCCTGATGAACACCCTGGAGAATGGGAACTGAGCTGTCAGACATCCATTAATTAAAAGCCTGCTAAAAGTGGCTGCATACAGGGATTGCAGACGCTGGACAAAACAGGAGGAAGACCACAATTCTACAGAACAAACCACAAAAATTTCCAGAAATATCCCTGTCTGTAATGTAATGAAACAGGTCCCTGAATAGCATCAAGTCTGAGTTTGAACTAAATAAGGTATAACTGCACACAAATGGGCACACAGGACTAGAATGTGGATGCAAAGATTATTTTTAAAGAGAGACATGGGATGCCAGAAAGATCAGACTGGTTGGGATCCTTACAGATAAGTGAAATGAGCTCATCCAATATTCCTGGTGGTATAAAGTCACTAGTCAGACAGCTGTTAAGAAGTCTGACAATGAAGAATCTGACAACATGGCACACGTGGCGATAAATTTCCACTGGCAAACCATCCAACCCAGGACACTTATCAGGTGGCATGCACCAAATGGCCAACCAACATTCACCCAAGCTGATGGGTTTCACCAGCTGATCGTGAAAAGAAGGAACGAGTGAGGGCAAAAAACTGAATGATGTCCTCACCAACTTTACTTCCCCTTACCCAAAATTAAGCTACACCAGGAATTAAACAAAAAATCTTTGCACTTTATCTTCCAAGATGCCCTTCATTCTAAAACATGAAATTTTACGACCTCAACAACAAAATTAAGCCCGACATAATTATTTCTGAAACTACCGTTCAATAAAACAAACATCAACTTAACAAATTACAAATTCTTCACACACGTTAAAATCAATTAATTTGCTTAAACATAAATAAAAAATGGACAGCTTGATACAATGGAACTGGCGAGGATTACATTCTAATCTGGGTGACAAAGTACTGATTAATTCTTACCATCCTGTGTGTTTTTCTTTACACGAAACCTTT
This sequence comes from Tachypleus tridentatus, assembly GCF_004210375.1. Lineage (NCBI taxonomy): Eukaryota > Metazoa > Arthropoda > Merostomata > Xiphosura > Limulidae > Tachypleus > Tachypleus tridentatus. The sequence continues at coordinate 1,160,134 of NC_134835.1, forward strand.
CTGAAACTGCTGATCCAATCACCTTTCAGCAGTTTTCTTTGTACAGGAATAACATGCTGTGTGATGGACAAGTGCATGGAGCCTGTCATTTCTGTACAAAGAAAACTGCTGAAAAGTGACTGTATTCACAGGGTGGACACATGCTGATAAACCAACAGTACCACCCTGTCTTTGCCACTTGAAACACCTGTTGTACCATCACTGTTTGTTATCTCTACCTGTTGCTTGGAGATACCTGTGATAAATCAGACCATGATGCCCTCATTAAACAGTTGCTCTCTCCCTTTTTTAATCCTGGGAACATTAATGGACGTCATCCCTCCAGGAAGTGCTATTGATTTCTCAAATTGCTCTCATTCGCTATTTTCCCATTTTAGTTGAAAGGTTGCCAATAATCGATGAGACAGTGATCATTTTCCTATAATTTTGAGAGACACTGGTCGTGGTCAATGCCACTCGACCCACATGCCATGGTGGAAGCTTGATCAAGCAAAATGTCCCTTTTCAGTACTCGTGAAGAGCTTGATTCTGTCATCGTCTGTAAGCCCTCAATATGCAACTGTGTGGCAGCAGTAACTGACTGTATTGTACAGGCAGCTGTTCAATACATTTCGAAAAGCTCCAAAACGTTTTCCATGATGTCCTCATCCGTGATGATATCCTACCTGCCACATGGCAGGGAAGGCTCAAAAAGGGGCCTGGGATACCTTTCACAAGTATCCCACACTCAAACAACATAGTTTTCCAGTAGATCCATACACATGCTCAGCAAGTAAGACATCAAAGCCAGAAGGCATCTTGGATTAAGTTCACAACCCACATATTTTCTACCAACGGTTCAAGTCATATGGGACAACATTTCAAAGGTCAGTAGGCAATATAATTCTGAACCCTATTGATCTTGCTCTATGAAGCCCAGGAAGTAGCTGATACCTGAAGCATCACTGATACTCTACATAAAAGCTTTTGCCATGTATTTAGCACTTCTGCTTCTTCCTTCACCTTTTTTTAGCTATCGAGACTTGGGCAGAGCAGTCGCCTCTTTCCTTTCAAGCTGATTGTCTCAATGACTTTAATCGTTCCTTTACACTGGTGGAATTCAAACTGGCCCTTCATTGGTCTGACAGTACATTGCCATCTATCTTCTGCTTCTCTTGCTATTCTTCTGATTATTTTTAACTGGATCTGGAAGGAGAATGTTTTTCCTGATGCTGGACTATTGTTCTATCTTTCTCTAAGCCGTGGAAGGGTCCCAAGATTCCTTTTAACTATTGTCCAATTGCTTTGGAAAACTGTCTCTGCAAGACCTCAGAGGATGGTTAATGCTCGTCTCGTTTAGTTTCTCGAATCAAACATCCTCCTCTCGCCCACCCAGTGTGGGTTCTGACAATAGCACTCTACCACATCAGAAAAGCCTTTTTTTCAAATGACAACATCTTGTATCAATATTCTTTGACATTGAGAAGGCTCATGATACAACATTGACGTATGGCATTTTACAAGACCTCCACTTGTATGGGTTATATAGCTATTTGCCCATTCTTATTAAAAACTGTAATGGACAGGTGATTCGAAGTTTGTATTAATTTTTAAACTGAAAAGTGTAATACTCAAAACACAGCCCGAAGGGAACCCAAGTTCCTGTAGAAAAAAACAGCAATCGCTGAACTGTTTCAAATGGGCTCTATGTCGACGACTTTCACATTTCATGTTAGTCGTCGTACATGAGGTATATTGAGCGGCAGCTCCAGATTTCCCTCAATCATTTACTAAAGTGGACCACAGCAAACAGCTTTAATTTCTTTCTCTAAAATTGTTTGCATGGACTTTTGCCACCAATGGGGTATTCACCCTGGTTCTGAACTCCTTGTCAGTAAAGTTGTGCTGCCTATTGTCTGTAGACATCGTTCTTATGGCTCATCTTTAACTGAAAACTGACCTTTATACCACAATCAAGCAAATGTACAAGAGCACTGAGCATTCTCCATGTCCTCTCTTCCACCACTTTGGGAGTGGATCAATGTTCTATGCTAAATATATATCATGCTTTTATTTGATGGAAACTTGACTATGGATCACTGATATAGTCTGCATTCGGTATTAACGTGTGTTAGGTAGCATTTGTTGTGTATTTTAGAGGCAGCAATTAAGGGGTTACGTGAAATGCTCAAACTGCTATATCGATAATCCACGTATTGCCAAAATAAAGTGTATGTTGCTAACAAACAGAATGTAGAGTACGGACGATAAAACAGTTCGCTAAGGAGATTCTGAGCGTTTTAACTATGATATTAACATTTGCTTTCCTCTCTGCAAGGAATTTGAGATCCATCTAAGTATTACTGTGTTAACCTTCATTTTATACAAACAATACCGGAGAGCATTACGTCACACGGAATCGAATGCTTTCTGGACATCAAGAAAAACTGCAATGATTGCTTGATTATTATTATTGAATGCCATGTGTATGGATTCCGTTAACCTTGTTAAGCGGTCTATAGTTTGTCTACCTTTTCGGTACACATTTTGTATATAAGTAAAGGAGGTCTGTTAGGAATAATTTTTCCCCACAGTTTACCCAGGCAGCCCAGAAGACTGAGCGAAACACTATTGGGATTAGAATTATTGGTATTGTCTTTTAGGTATAACTATGACATGTGTTTTTTTCCAGAAGTCTGGGTAATAGCGTGAAAAATAATAAATAAGAGGATGGAGGGTGATTGATTTTTGTTTGTAGGATTTATTCAATTGATGTATTTAAATTAATTGGGAATTTCGGGCGGAGAGATAGGGTTTTGAAGTGATGCGAGAGTCGACTTCGTGTTTGATTTGCATGTTGAAATTAGGCGACACAGTGGTTAAAAAGGACTATTGAAGTATTTGGGGTTGTCGGTGCTATTGTATAAATGTGTACAGAAAAGACACCAGTTGTACTTACTTGATATTGAGATTTTTTCTGTTGATCTGTGTTTTAGTGTCCTTTATTGTGTTTTCATGTGATCTCTTTTTAGACCATTCCTGTTTTATGATAGAGCTGTGCATTTCAGGGTTAAGTTTCTACTGTTGTAGTGCATTAGTCCTGTTTGAAGTAGAGGTGATTGCTTGTTTTATTGCTAGAGTTATCTAATTCGTTTTTTGTTGCTAAGGGAGGAAATGGGATTGAGTAATTTGTCTCCAGGTCTTGTTAAACCTGTTACAGTCTGTTTTAGTGTAGTTGTAAATCGGTGGGAGGTTGTAAGATATTTCCTGTTTACTTGAATTGGGAAAGAGATGAGGAAAATGATCACTTGGCACAGCAGGATGCAGTGAAAAGTTTGGAGAAAGCTGAAGTAATGTATTTGGAATAATAACTGAGTCGAGGATATCATACGTGTCCGTGCCCACATAAGTGTGGGGTGGTTAGTGTTGATGACAGTCTCCATCCACAATGGTGGTTCGGTTCGTGTGAAAGTGTGTATGTGTGACAATAAAATCACCAACTAAAATAGGCTTGGTTTGTGTGTGTAAACAAGAATGAATGAAATTTGTGTATAATAGTTTACTAGGAGAACAATACACGGGTAAAAGTGCAATAGAATGTCTACTGTTAAACCGGATGTAAACTAGACTATACTTAGAGGCAGGTATCTGTTTCAATACCAGTGCAATGAGTTAAATAATTTTTAAAATAAATGGCGTGACTTCTGTTTTCATCTGTTTTAGGACGTGTAAAGAATTTGTAATATTAGTATTATCTTGTAGTTTCAGAGATAATGATTATATCAACATTAAAAGTGTTGTGTTGATATCACGAAATTCTAATTTTTTGTGAAGGATTTTTGGTTTGATTTTTTATTTACATTTTCGTGAGTGTATACGTAAAGTGATATGGTGCGAGGTGTAGGAGTGGTAAATAATGTCTGGGAGTTTCGCACACTTGATTAATTAATATTTTGTTGTTTTGATAGGTTGACTATTGCAGTGTACTTCTGTGAGAATGGCTAGTAAATTGAGTGTAATCCCAAAGGTTGGGGGGAAGTTTGTGTTTTGTTGATGTGAAGACAAGGTAATGGTGTGTTGCTCTTTTGTTTATTTGTTCTGAATGTATGTGTTGTTGGTAAGTTGGTGTTGGGTGTAGCTGTGGCAATGGTGCAAAAGAATTGAGATGTAAAATCTTTAGAAAACGTGTAATTAGTTGTTGGTACTTGTGGTGTTAGAAGTAATGAGGTTTTATTTAGGGTAACAGGGGGAGTGTATGCAGGGTTAAACGTGTTCGTGATATTTACTGGTTGAGTACTTTTAGCAATACTAGGGTTTACTCTGTTTCTAATGACCTGAAATTTTGAACAGGCTCTATAGCTAGCAGCGTAGGGGTCTTAGCAGTTTGCACATTTTACCTGTTAGCGTGTGTTGGGGCACTGGTTAAACTCTTCTGGGTCTGAGCACCTAACGCATCTTGAGTTAACAGTGCATTAGGTTGGGAATCCCCAAATCTTTGGCAATTGAAGCACTGTAGTACTGCTTGGTGGAGAGGTTTGGCTGGTTCAATTTTAAATTTTGTGTAAAATAGGGTACACCCATCACGGAGTAACGTGTCTTGGTGTTGCTTGTTTTCAGAGGTTACTCTGATTAATGATGTTTTCTCCTTAGCCTTATAGGAAACAATTCTTTCGATTCGTTTGAATGGTATATTCTTTGTTAGGAACACCTTCAATAACTCTTGAAGCAGGTATGTGCGTGAGTTTTGCGGGTTCTGTGTTTGTAACAGGAGAGAAATGGGATGGTTGTTCACAAACAATCTTTGCCGACCAACACTCACCCAAGCTGATGGTCTTCACCAGCTAGCTGTTCATGAAAGGAAGGGTCGAGGGAGGCCAATAATCGAGTAATGTCATCCCACAACCCCTCGTCCACGTGTGAAGCCAAAAACAAATGGCGGTAATAGCTGAGGCAAACGTTCAGAATGTCGGAGATGTCAGATGACGATTGACCATTCTACAACACCAGACTGGAGATGTATCTGGTCTTAGCCATCTCCCATGCCTTGCACAGTGGAACCCTGGTGGCAGTTCTGGGATCGAGCAACTCGATCAGACAAGATATTCAGCAAGAAACAGTTTGGAATAATCCAAATGAATGTCCCGACGTAGTGTCTCAATGTTCGAGAGAACCCAGCATTCCATTGGTCTGCTATGAAGCAAGGCAGCCAAGGTGTCCTTCTTGCCCTGCAAGGCCAGGCGGCTGGCCCGCGAATGCCAGCTTGCCACAGCAAGGAGGCACAGGCTTACTTGAGACCCGCCAACAAAGACGTGGTAAAGATTTGACAGAACAGAGCTCCCGAACGAGGACGAGCAAAGCGTCCCCATCCTCATCCTTGGCAAGGTGGGAGATGTTGAGCCTCCACACACTGGGGCCCCGTAAAACGGGGACAAAATCCCGGAATGTGGCGAGAAACGCCTGATGGTCAGGCACGTAAAACGAGACATCTCCAACCCGATGAACAGCAGCCCTGCCGAGCCTCTGTCGAAGGCCAGGTGTCACATAGAACCTGTAAAAGCGACAAGAAACGCCCTCACCGTTCCAGGTACCCACAAAGGCACACCCATGCAGCGCATGCCGACATCGGAAAAGTCGAAATCTGACAGCACTGCATGCAGAGATCGCGTATACTAATCAACAGAAAGAGGATCACCCCAATCTTGTCGAGGTGACGTTCCAAAATGCAGTTGAAGTCGTCACCAAGGACGATATCGGCCTGTGTAACCATAAACATGTCCAAGCCCGAGAAGAAGGCCTCCTGCTTCTCAGGCCAGGCAGGCACATAGACATTGACAAGACAAATCTTACGACCCCCAGTGACAACATCAACGTACACCACCTGCCCCTCAGCATCACTATGGGATGCGAAGTTGGTCCCATTAAAATGCAAGTGGAAAAGGATCCTCACCCCCGCGAACGTGTGGTGCCAAACGACCAGAAGGCACGAACAGGGTAACGGGAGGAAAAGGAAAATGGTCCCTCCGAGAGGCAAAATGGGCCTCCTGCAAAAATATAGCATCAACTGCAAAGTGGTTAAACAGAGAGAATGCCTAGAATTGCTTAGCAATACTACGTATCCCCTGGCGATTAAGTGTAAAGCAGAAAAAACCCATCAACCAGTCAGAGGGGAGAAATCAGTGACGCTGCTGCTTTGACAAAGTTGACGGAGGCAGGGGGGCGTACAGCCTCTTGAGGCTAACCGACCCCACCCCTCTTCACAACAGCGGCCGGCGACATCTAACCATTGCCGCTGCACTACAGGAATATCCAAACCAAAGTCCGGCACCTCCCCACTGTCCTCACTCAGTCCAGACAGACAGGGAAGACTGGGGAAATCTAGAAAACTTGCGAATGAGCTGGGAGACAGCAGCTCGTCCAGAGTAGGGGTCGGCGCCCGCACGGCCTCGGGTGATGGGGACTTTGCACTGCAGTGTCTGACACGGCTGCAGCAGATAGTCTTCAAGGCCACAGCAGCGACACAGTCGTCACATGCCTGGGTAATTACACATCACCTGGAACCCGTTCACAGATATGAAGTTCGGAAATGGTGTCTTCATGTTCATACATACACGACGGTTCCCAGTGCACACATGTGGCCGCTTCTGGTGCGCCTTGTGTTCTAACTTTCGTACTATCCCATACGCCGACAACACGTCCTTGACTACGTCATGGGACAGTTCCTAGGTAACTGACCGGAGGGTGATCCACTTAACGTTTAGCCCGGCCGGCTCCACAGGCACAGGCTGGTCTCCCAAGGGAAAGTCTCCTTGGTCGAGCAGGCGACAGGCGTGAGCGGCCGACGCCAGCGTCGCCACAGTACACCCGTTGCCAAAATGTTATAAGCAATCTACATGGCTGCTCCCGACAGCGGCGTTCAAAGCGTCTATAACTGCAGAGGGCAGCGAGGCCGTGGGCACCACGAGACGGATGGACCGCAGCCGAACAGAGTACACGGTACGTACACGAGCACACACACAATGACCCCCACACAAACACTCCTACACCGCAATGAGGCTACACACGATCAAAGGACATGAACGAGGCAGAACTCGGTACGGCACATGGTACAGGACACGGTACAATCAACATGCCGAAAAACAAACTGGAACAAACCCAATGCTAAGTACAGAATGAACCACACCATACTCGACTGCCAGCAGTGGTACTCACTCGCACTTCAACAGGCAGGAGGAGCACACCAAACAAAATGTTTGAGGTTTAAATAGGGCAAGCCTCATTCACAATGCTGAGTAACGATCTTCTAATCACGTGCACTTGGTGTGATACACCTGTGTGTGAGTTGAGCCATTTTATGTGGGAATAAATGTGGTGTCCTAACTTTTTCCTCAGTTCGAATATGCATTTTTGTAGCACAGCATTTACAGAAGTTCTTAAAGTCTTTTCTTCACTTTTAATTGTTTAGTTATATTTTATAATCTCTCAGTATTGTTAAAATTGAGATTAAATATCTATATAACCAAAAAATGTTACGTAAATACACAGGCTTTCATAGGGTGTCCTAACTTCACATGACTGTACAAATATAATATCATTGTGTAATGTTATCTGAAACACATGAATATATATTAATAATGTTTGATGTTTCAATTAGAAATTATATTCTACTTTTGGATTACTATTTTCTAGGTTTGATCTAGAACTCGGGTATTTTTCGTTTATATAAAACACAAATTTAGATACATAGCCTAAATTTTCGAAGGTGTAATAATTTAGACGTCTATAAATATCAGTGTCGTCCATCTTGCAATTTGAACAATTTTTTACCTGAGGGTCAAATTCACCTGAGAGTATAATAACCTTTGATATTTATAAATAACACAATGCTTGTGGACTACCAAGATTAAATAAGCTTTCATACAAGTGAGTATATAACTTCTATAGGGAATTTGAAAGGGGCTTCGTAAAAATTCCGTTTTTCGCTACATTTTAGTAAAAATAGGTGAAAAGGTCTGTCTTAATAAAGTAACTTAATTCTACAAAAAAGGTTACTCCACAGTTACACTTCCCCAGAGTATGTAGTGGATGTATCTAATCGCCCATTCACACTGGTTGTGGTCTTTATCTCAAATACATTGCTTCAAAATAATGGATATATAACTTAAACTAATGCTGTGCATTTCTCCGCAGGTAAATTGAGATGGTGATTTCCATGTGTAAAAAGTCGAGATGTTCTCTTATTTTCATCACTTTCACTCATAATATCGTCAAACATAAAATGATTTGGCATTGCCAGTTGTAAATGATCCAAAAAATATTCTGGTAAGCATCAGTCAAAATGAATATTAGGTATGGCTTTCATTAAGTTAATATACAGCTGTTGAAATTTATTATAGAACCATAAAATGTTTTCTGAAGTAAGTAAAATAACATCACAAGAATGTGATAACATATTGCTAACAAACTGAGTTTTACTGCTTTCAGTTGGACCAGACCTGTGGAAAGAAATCTGTTGTAAAAGATACATTCCCTGAAACACAACAAAAACTCAACGTATTAAAAAATCAAATAAACACAGCCACAGAACTGATAAAATTAACGATGAAATCAACAAAATAAGACATTTCATCAACAACAACAAATTTCCTTGAAAAACTGTTGAAAAAATTATACACACACACACACACCTGGACCAACAACAACAAACCAATAATAAATTCAAAGATACAACAAACTAAGTTTAGAGATATACATACACATGTATATGTGTTCTTTATATTTTACATACAGTCAGGGCAACAAGATATCATTAATTTGTCAGATTTAAGTAGCGTTTTTAGTACTATAAGTAATAATGATACTAATATGTTGATTCAATGTAAACATAGGGATGAATTATGATAGAAGCAATTAGTATTGTTAAGAGTAATAATAATACCAAGCTGGTATGACTGCGTTAGGCTAATTTGGTTCATTTATATAATTGTTGGCTTTAATTTACGGATTAATTTTTAACTTAAATTAGTACAGAATTATGAATAATTTTAACAGTTCTTGGCTAAGATATCAATAATATTATATCATTATAAGAAGCTCGTTTTTGTAAATTAGTTTTTTCTAATTGTGATGTTTTAGAAATGCTTTTCCAGACGTGTAATAACAATGTATTTTACATGGACCTTTTAATATAAATGCGAAAGAACACAAAAAGCACAATCTCTATCGGTTCAAAGTGTGAAGACTAATTGATTTGCAAAACTCTTGCATTCGACACATCGGTAAAGAGTAATCCTACAATTCGTGTATCTACTTTCTTCCTAAAAACAGATTCATATTTATTTTGAGTTAATACTGCTATATAATAATTACCACAAATAAATGAAGGATATACACTGTTAGAAATTGTTCGTAATTTTACACTGCAATGTAGTGGCAGCAGAGTTGACGCTACACTGGAGTGTAATTTTTACGGTGCATTGCAAAAACAAATCTTGTCGTTTAACATGGCAATACACCGTAATTTTCATGCAAATACAGTGTAATTTTACATAGCAAGGTAGTGTAATTTTAATGCTGATAGGAGTAATTTTACATGGAAGGTAGGGTAATTTTTATGCTGATGTGGAGTAATTTTACAGTAGTATGGAGTGTATAATTTTTACGACCATGGTGGTGTTACTTTACAGAAAGAAATGCTCAATATGATAACATGCGCGGGGCCTGCATTTTTTAGCATAACATTAATAGAAAGAAAGAGACATGACTTTTTCTTGAAGTAAAAAAAACAGAGACTCCTGTTTATTTTCCATATTTATTGCAAACTGATGATATTTTGTTTTTCAAGAAAACATGAAATAATGGTACACAAGGAATGTCATGCCAATGTTCCTATTTATTAACTGGTTAAATTTCAATATTAGAAACCATAAAGTCTTGCAGTTGTTTAAACTTTTATTGTCCATCTTTTATTAAGCAGAAATAAAATCTCGGTAAATAACTGCCATAACAGTGTTAAAAATGTTATCAACATATTAACAAGAAATACTAAACCTAACAAAAATATAATAATAAAGAGCTACACATCAGCTTCTTAGCCAATACATGCCTCATTTACACAGAACAATACAGATCTAATATTACACTGCATCAGCGTAACTAAGGCAAATAAGATGACAAAGGTAATAACTATGATAAAAATTCTTTAATGTACATAAAAAAGTTAATACATTTTACATGACACATGGTGAAAGATATAGATTCTACTCATTTCAATCTTTCCATACATATCATATTTGGTGTTGTATGTTAAATACAAGACCCGTGGGTCTAAAGCGAACTTGTCTGAAGAAAAGAACAAGAAGTAACATGGACCAGGGTGAAATATATGCTTAAGCAAGTGCTTCATTATATATCACTTAAGGAAACATTTCAGTTTTTTGACATATTCATGCATTATTCACCTTCTATGACAGGTGGTGCCACCATATGAATAAATCTAAAATAAATTCATCCTAGGAACATATCTGAGGCAAAATGAATGAATTCTGTAAAATGGCTTCTTCAGTACAGAAGATTTTTGAGCAATTCCCTTCAAATTAACATAAAGCCTACAATAATATCAGAAAGCTGCAAGTAGCACCATCTTGTGGGCAAATCTGAAGGTATAGGCCTAGGCCATCTTTTTGATGTCAACTTGGGAAAATCTGATGAATTTTTTAAAGTTTTTTTTTTTAGATCCTGAGATTAACATTGGTACTCCTCTTATTTGACAGGTGGCACCAACATTTGAACAAATTTGAGCAATGCTTATTCTAAGAGTTTATATGTGTCATATCAAAAATATCTGTTTATTGTTTTTTTACAAGAAGACCCGTTTTACGACAAAGTTTATAGCTTAAGATTTCAGCACGTTTGAGGGGATGAAAGACAATGACAGATGCCAGATGCGACACTAAAATACACCACTGCAATATTTCACAAGTTCACTAACAAGTGAAAACTAACATTATCTACTGTCATGCAAATACAAAAGTAATATAGTCAACTGTATTCCTTTCCACATACCAGTAAGAATTTTGAAGTCATCATCTGTAAGCTGTATTTATGACTATTTCCATACAATGTAAACATTCCAGTAAATTTGCAAGATACATGAGATATGAAATGATATGTTTAACAACAACAAACTGTTCTGCATGATTAGCAGGATTATTTCATTTAAAACCAGTATGTGCACATTATACATACTTTTAACATGGCGTCTAATAAATATTTGAGAGAACACTTTGTAAATCCACAATTCAGATAAGCAAAACCAATCAACTACATGGTAGCAATACAAGGAATGCTTAGCAGTGTGCTCATCAATGTAATGTTCAGGGGGAGTTCTCCCTTATCTAATGGGTCCAATAATAACCTTATTTTAATTCCCATTACATTACATTTTGGCTCCTTCACTACATATTTTGCATTCAGTTTTATATTTTACTTAACACTGGAAAATTTCTTGTTGAATTTGACTAAGACTTCCTTGTTCTCCCCTTCTCTTTTTAACATGTCCTATACAACATGAACAACTATCCATAACAACTTTTTATTTACCCCATCTTTATTTGCTTTTTTATTCTTGACTTCAGTTTGGATATTTCAAGGTCATCTATTAGGATGACAAAGGTTTTATAAGTAAAACCAGTCGTAAAATAAAGAAAACTGCTAACAGCCCCATCTAGTGAACAAATCTAAAACTAGAAAGTTAGACAACCATTTTGCTGTGCCACTTGACACATTCAAATGAATGGTTTTTGGAGAAAAAGATTTGTTCTAAAAAACATTAGTCAGTCAGTCAATGTTCCAGTCATTATCAAAATCCCTTAGATTGTCTATCAACTTTCTAACTTTGGTACTAAAGGCAGGCCTCCTCTTGTCGGTCTTCCTCACTTTGGAGCCCCTCTGAGGATTTATGCCAAGGAAGATCCTGTTAAAATTGATAAGCATGGTTAAATGAGTCATAATATCCTGGAATTCTGTTTTTTTTATATATTTTTTCATAACATTTTGACAATTCAAATTATCTGCATTATAACAAAATACAATAAGGCCACAAGGAACAAATCTTTTGTTACTCATCCTTTTATTCCTTCTAGAGTGGGTTACAGATGCACTTTTTTTTTTATTCCGACCAGTCCACTGTTCAATTTGCAACAAAAATCGCTCAATTTTTCATACATGTCAATTCTCTTATAGAAAAAATTGTCATATTCTGCTGCAAATACCATGTACTTCTATTTCTGCCTACTGGTGACATAACTTTTTAAACTGAATATTCAACCAAATACTTCTAACAAATATACATTTCATGCTGTTAACATATAATATCTTAAAAAATTTTATTCAGTAAAGCCATAAAAATGTTTATAGGGCAGCCAAGACTGGATGCACGTAGCGATGATTCACAAATCTGTATTTCTTGTGGCCTAAGCTTAAGTTTTGTATGGTGAAACAGGTCTGGGATATGTGAGAGAGGACCTGTGTAGTAAGACTAACTAACTACTTCAGCTGGCCTTGCATGTCGGCCAGTCTAAATACATGCAAATTGATTAGTACAAGTTTAAAACTTTTGAAAGACCAACTGTGAGTAGGGAACATTTAACCTTGGTCCTAAGAATGGCTCTATCAAACTGATGGGTAGCAACCAAAGTACCGGTATTCTTTTGCATAGGAAAGAACTATTCATATTTATCATCTTCATTTACAGGTCAAAAGAAATTATGTAAGTAAATACAGGTAAATTAACAAAGTGCTATTCCAAACCTTTGAATAAATTCAAGAGTGTTGGCAATGGACTCTGGGTAGGTGATGTTCAAGTTATAATAAGCTGCTATGGTCAAACCAACTGCCATCCGTAGGGTGACATTTTCTGCCAGGATACATCCTTCTACAACTGCATAGCAGTTATTTTCAAATGGATGGTTTCCTACAAAAATATAAAACAACAAGAGTACATTTTGATGTTCTTGTGAGGCATATTGTCTTGTTAATACTGTTATCAAGTTTTCAGCCCTGATAATTCAGGTCAGACCAAAACCACATATGGAACCCTGCAGCCTGTAGTGTGTAGTTTTCTTTTATATATCTCTCCTGATGTTACAAATAAAACAAAGTACGTAGCAAACTGCCTAACAAGGAAATAATTACAGCTGCCCTCTTCTATCAGAGGCAGCTATCATATTTTCAGTGACGTCTGTGTGTCTCCCTGTGTGTGTGAGTTGCCCACATTTTTTGCCATGCAGGACTGTGTAATTTTGACCTTGAATGGTCAAAATTGAGGTCTAGCAATTCACAGGTCTAAACCCTAAATTTACAGAAACATCAAGGAATTCTGAATATTGTATTATATAATCTGCAGTGGTGCCATATATTTTAAACATATCTCAAACTTTAGGCCTTAATTATCATTTTCTTGTTATTTTTAATATATTTAAAGAAAAACATGACTAATTGTTCTTAATGAAGGTTTTAGAGTTTCAAAAAACACAATGAAGTCCATTAAATGGAAAAATAGGCATACAATGTGATGCACATACCCCAAAAAAAAAAATAAAAAAATCAAAGTACAAAAACAGTATGCATGAGTAAGAATATATTAATAAGTATCTTACCTCTGATGACTACATGGGGGTGAGGTAGGTCATCATGTTGTTCTAAATCAACAGATGTGATGATATCCTGTTGAAAAAATTATATAATCCTATTACATGTATTTATAAATTAGTGTCTAATACTGGAAACATACAGCAGGTCAAGTGACAGCAAAAGTTGATTTGTAATCAGGATTATAATATAAACTTATCTGCAGCGCAGCCCTAATTTGACGGTCACATAAGTGCTTAATTCATTTGTATAAATTCTGCGAACTTTAGTGATCCATAATACAACATTCAAAATGGCTCATTTTGCTGGGGAAAATCTTCAAGGACTGGCAACATTGGTAAGATTGATGAATATTTTTCTTTAGTGAATATTTTCCTGTTTACAGTATAATCCTGTTTCAAATCTTAGATAAGCGTTTTATGTTAATTATGTTAATGCTGGATACTGTCAGTCTACTAAATGTTTGTGAAAAGAACCTTGGTACTAAGTTAAATTAGGCAGTAGTATTAAAATGTACAGTACTACAGAGAACAGTATTTCCTTAAATAGTAGCCCTACCACAGGTCTCTGTTTTTTCAAGCTTATATTTGACATAAATTTGCTAATCCTATTTTCTTATAATTAAACTAGTCAATATTTACAGAAATTAGCAAACATTTAAGAAAAATTTACCAAAATCTCTAAAACAGGAAGAGCATCTGGTCACTAGAGCTTGATGTATACAAAGGTATTTTAACTGAAATGTGATATCATTTTGCAAAATCTGCCAAAAATAAATTGTTCCTATTTTTCACTCATTATAAAGCTGTAGTGAAAGCCTTACCTCTGCATTTTTAAAGAGGTCTTCTTTATCTTCTCCAAAGATCAGAGAAAGCAGCAAGAGGGTGCCATACACCTTGGGACTAACATTTCCAACCACTTCGGCTAGCATTGTCAACTGGGCTGCTGATGTTGCCACAGTTACATTTGTTTGTGATTGACAGTACCTCAGCATCTTGTCTGCCCTACTGCTCATCTCATGGTCAAGTCTTTCAAATAAACTGAAGTCCATAAGGTATTCAAAATGGCTTAGAAAGTATGCTGGCTGTAAAAGGAAAGGCCAATTTACTTTCACTGCTGACAAGTGAGCACTTTTGTTAATAAGGTAGCGCTGTGACGGGTAGGTGCTGGTCATACTTTGAATCACCCTTGGCGTGTCGGTACTACCATGGTGGTATTCTTCTACAAGCCAGCACCTCTGCTGTTCCTGGCTTTCCTCAGTCTCCCCGTCGGGCAGATCAGGCTGCCACCTGATACAGCCATAGCTATCCTGCTGCAGCACTGAGGCAGACTTTCTCTTAGCACTACCAGTTGTACCTCCATTTTCGTTTTCTTCCAGCAGCTTCCTGCGGAAAGAGTTGCCTCTGCTACAACGATTCAGGTTGTCAAATCTCTCAGAGAGGCGATTTGCGAGAGTAGCATACCCTTTCTCCACCTGGCCATATCGTGCTATAGAATCCATGAAGGTTCTAGGATGCGTATCCACAATCTTCTTGGCAATAGCATTTAAGTTAGCTTTCCCAGGTTTGGGATTTACCTTAGCTATTTCTTGGCACAACACTCTTACTGCAGCAAGGAGATCAGTCTTGGCTGGGGTTGTCCCTTTGGCACAAGCGTCTTGGACTGCATCAGGCAGCTTTTGCCAAGGGATTTCGAATCTCTCTGCCCAGCTTTGCGCCTCCCGTCTATATCCAGAACCTGAGGTGGTTGGTGTGATATTGTCCCTTGACAGTGACAATGGTGGGGGTGTGACACATTGTTCGGCTGGTGAAGCTGCTGCAGCAAGGTTTCTACTTTTTGGAGTCCCAACAACTGATGGGATACTTTCGGTGCCTTAAGAAAGTAGATTACAATAGAAAATTACAATAATATCTAAAGAGAATTAAAGTATTTGAAAAAGCACTTGTACATTACCAATCAAACCAAGTTTCACCTGCATTTTTGACAATTAAATGCAAAGTTTTGTTTAGCTGTATTTTTGACAATTAAATACAAAGTATAGTTATAATATTAAAGTAGTATTGACAGTTTCTTGCAAATTCATGCAAGTTAAGTCCCCAACTTGTGCCTCTCATTTTGATGGGTGAGGAAAAAACTCTACACCCCTCTCTGACATGCAGAAAGGAAGACATATTAGATAAAGGGGTGGGTACAGGATTGGTCTTAAATCCCCTTCCCAAGTAAAAGGAATTTTTTACAGCTGGAAGGTAAAAGGGTTGCCTGAATTACTTGAGGGTGGGGGAGATGTATATAATATTGTTATTTCAGTAAAAGAATCCTACTTTAGGGCTAAATTTATGCTCCTTCCCCTTCCAAACATGTATACTTTTACATAAAATTTTCCCTGCCCCCCCCAAAAAACTCCTCCATACATATTTAATCACATAAAAAGTTTATTTCCCCACTTTAGTGAAAAAGGGCCTCAAGTTTGGAAACACAGAATAAACATTAAAATATTGCCTGCCAAAAAGGATAGTTAACTAAAGTTATATGCATTTGTTCATTAAACTTAAAGAATACCATTTGCTGTGAAGTGGGCTTTCAGTTTGAGGGCCAGTTTTCTGCAGGCAAGCAGGTTTAGTGTCCCTTCAAGATCTTTCTCAGGATCAAGAAACTCCAAGTCTTCCAGATTTTCCATCCCAAATTCTTACAGCTTCTCCTCTAGTGCTACCATCTTGTCTGCTGGAAGATGAAGAGCTGCTACAAGAAAGTTCTTCACTTCTTCTGACACAGAGGGCATCCTAAAGTCAAAGGACAACTAAATTAACATCTGATTAGACACAGTGCATATAAATAATGACACCTGTACTATTTTTTTGTCCAAAACAAAAGCTTAGAAATGGCAAATAAGTCCCCAGGCTAGACCAGAAGCGGATCCATGGGGGAGGGGCAGAGGGTCTAGGATCCCCTTTCTTGGCTGCAGCAATTTTTTTCGGTTTCAAACCAATTTTGCCACCTGGACTCCTTTCTTGTTGGCACCTGAGGACCTTTCAATTTAGGATGTCTTATTGGTCATCATAGATTGGATCCCCTTTACAAAATCTTGGATCTGTTTCTTAAGATGGATGGACAGACAGAAGCTCACTATCTCCAACTTTCAGGCAGGGGACTGAAAAAACACCCAGTGCTAATGTACTACAAAAACAGGGTTTTAATGAAGGCTTACTAATAATTTTTTTAGAAATCTTGTTTGCAATTGAATATAATGTAGAGGTTGTATTTAATTTTAATGAAATTGAGGGTGGGGTCAGCTTATACATGGAATACCAGTACAAGTTACAAAGCATAGGGGTGGGGGGGGATAGGGGTGGATTCGTAACAACTGCCAAAAATATGTCAAATCTGCAGTATGTGCTTGTCCGCACTAAAAAATAAATGTGCCTGGCTTCATGAGCAATGCTGCTCATGTGCCATTTACATCACACACTGTCAAAAGTGACTGGATTCATGAATGCAAACTGCAACTAAACTCAACTTAAAGGTGCATCCAGCTCAAAGTTGCATTTGCCTATCTTCACTCAACAGAAAATGTGCCTGGCTTCACATGCAGATGCTGCTTATGTGCCACTAGCTTCACTTACTGTCTAGTGTGACTGGCTTAATGCAATATGCTTGTGTACAATATTACAAATGCTGAAATTTGGGCCTGTCCTTTAAAATTCTGTAAGAGCAGACTAAGGGAGGTAGGCCAGGTGATTCAATGCACAAAGGAATTGTTAACAGTATATATTACCAGGACCAGGGATTCAAAAGACCAAAGAAGGGCACTGAATTAGAACTTGCGTGCTTGTGGCCAGTACTTATTGTATACACCGTATGCTTCACTTGTCATGACTGTGTATTATAGAAAAATAAAAATAAAAATAATTCTCCCAAACCACTTGTTAGAAACCAGTAAGTTCATGTTGATTGTATTAGATGTAGGATGCTTTGGTACAACTGGGATAGCTCATGGGGTACCCAAAAACTTGGTGTTGACGGGGGAGGGGGAAAGGGAGGGGTCCTAGCTTCTCAACCAAAATATCATGGGTAGCAGGAAGGTTAATACTTTTTTATCTGATCATGTTATTATAGACCTAACACTGTACAGAACACAAAATAATTGTTTCCATCCCCTGCTAACTGGGTAGGCCTTGAACAGGCAAAATTCTTTGCCTGTTAAACAAAAGTTCCACTTTATATTATAAACAGTCTTGTTCTTATTGGGTTCCATAAACAATTTATCTATTAAAAAGAACAATTTATCTATTAAAAAGTGGTTTGGTGCCTCAGGAAATACCACTTCCAACCAAATTTGCCTGAAATTCTGATTGTCTACATCAGTATTTTACACCATGCTGCACCACCTTAAAATGAACAAAAAGTACCCAGATGGCACCTTAAGGATGAAGTGGGCTAGGCTGAGAACAGGGGTTATTCTAGGTTTTATAACTTGGGGCCCTTTCTTACTGATGTGGGAATTATTTAACGTGGTTTAATAGGAATGGGGGAATTTATGTTGTTGCAGAGGGAATTTTGTACAAATAACAAAAAAAAATTGCCAGGGGAAGAAATTCGGCCCTATAAAGGGTCTAGAATAATCTCTGGAGAACAAGGGAGACCAATATGAATATAGGCCTCATTGGAAGAATTCATGTCTTTGACATCCAAAAGAACACGTACCTGGATGACCTCAGTTATCCACCACAGCGTGTTTCAGAACAGCAAATACACTGGCACCAAATCTGTATAGCTCCAGGGGCCAGTAATCCAGTAGTTGGCTAAAAGGAACACATGTTGTTTTTGAATTTTCAGATTCAAAAATTTCAAGCAATCCAGATTCAGTTCTTTGTGTATCCTTATTCTGAACAACAAAATAAATATCAGTATCCTTACTGAGAAGAACCATGGTGATTTCACCACAAACAAGGTGATTATCAGCATCTCTGGACAAAAACACTACTTGTCCTTTATGGTAGTGGACACCATGCACCACCATACTCTGGCAAACTACAGTACTTGAACTATTTCTCAAGTGAGGGAATTTGTCAACAGCCTTCTGGATGTACTCTCCATACAAATCTGCATGGAATGCTAATGCTGACTTGTATGACACCGGTGGTCGAAACAATGATCCAGAACTATACAATGCTTGCAACAACTGATGTTTTTCTGCTAAGGACTTTGTTACATGTATATAATTTTGAGCTGAACGTGCACTCCTCTTGAAATAACAGTGTTTACTCTCAAATCGTAATGTCCACAATCGAATCAGGGGTCCACATTTCAATGTAAGCTCAGGATAGTGAGTCAGAAAATGGTGTTTTGCTCTTAAGTTAATGTTTGGAAAAAGTTTCATTCTTTTTACAATATATTCTTCTATCAAGTCCAACATTATGGCAACCTGATCCTCAGATATCACTGGGGCACATATAAGTTCAACAATCTGTCTTAGTAATAACAGCAACTGCCACACTTCATTATTATGGTCATCAATTTTTCCATGTATTAGCAGTGGCAAAAATCGGAGCAAAACCCAGACCTAAACTGCATGCCCACTAACTGTCTTAGAGCTCAAAGTAAATGGGGGTTTGTCATTTGCATCAGATCCTTTGAATTTATAAGTCTGAATTTTTTTGTTCAGGTAATCATAATCAAACCACTCTACTCGTACCAAGTAATTAAGAATCAAGTTGTGATCTTCCTTGACAATCCCTTCAAACAGGTCATGCCCAAGGCAAGGTGGGAGACCAGGGTTTGTAACATGAAAATGTTGCAATTTGTTCAATACTGAATCAAATTTAACCCCACTGTGATGCACCAGACCATTTGTACATACTTCTTGTACTGAGCTATTGTAATTTTCTTGAGTCCTTAAATCAAAGTCCCAAGGAAAAATATTTCCACCTTCAAGGTCATCTTTGGATATCAAACAGTATCTACAATTGTGAGAAACAGAACTGAAGTTTTCAACAAAACCACCTATCATATGACTACCTAAATTGTCCCCTAGAACAAAGGCAACAGACCCTTTGCGGTTCCCAAATCTGCCTAAGTCTACACCATTTGCTTCCAGATCAAGCAAATCTGTCATGATAGGAGTCAGAATCTTTTCCTGACCATGTGTCTTAAAGTCCTCTTCCCTACAGAGCAACAATAGCTGCTGTACATCTATTAAAGTCCTGACAGCAGGATGCAGATTACCAATGGTATAGTAAATGGCCAAAATTTTGTGTTTTTTCTTTGCTGACCCAAGTGGATTCACTATTTCAAATGAATCTTGATACAAGAGTAGCTTTAAAGCATCAGGATTTTTTGAAAGAAAACATTTTGATTGCACACTTTACCATCTGTAAAGTCTGTTAGCACTCCTGAATCTCCATTATTTTCAGATTTTTCAAAGTAGTGACTGATTTTTTATCTCGATATAGGGCCTGAAGTGAATCTTTTAAAGGCACATAGTAGCACAATGCCTTTGTATCATCTTTTTTGTGTTTAGGCTCTGGATGTGGAAGTGGTTCAACATAATCAAATTTTTCCTTGTAATACTTTTTTCTGTAATATTTTGACCTTAAAGTGTCATGTACTGCTTTGAGGTTGTCATGTTCGTACCAGTGTATAATTTCCTGAATACAATCAGCAGAAAGAGTTGGTTTTTCTAGCTTTGCCTTCAATTGATGTTTTTGGAATTTCGCTTGCTCATTATGGAGGAAGCTGAATTCATCCACAATAACCTGAATAGTGCTCACTGGTACGTGGTGTTTTGTCTGTATTGATAAGAGAAATGTAGCTAATTTTGTTGTCAAGGCACTTTCTATTTCTCGGTCTGATAAGAAATTATTTTCATCCTCATCACTATGGCAAATTTCAGTACATGGTTCTTCATAATTGCCTGCATTATTGTTTTCATTAGTCTGGTTCTCTAAATTTCTATCATGACCATCATGATCACCAATGGAGAGGATGGCTACATGCAGGTGATGAACTGAGGTGTCCTTGTGATATCTGCTCAAGTGAGAACTGAAACTTGACACAACCTCAAATCGCTTATCACATTGTTGGAAGGGACATGCAATTTTAATACCATCCTTTATATGTCCCTTCAAATGAGCAATAAAGGTTTCAAACCCAAATATTTTGCTAAGCAATGCCTTATCTCACATTGCAGCTGTATACTATCAGAGTCAACATACTGTTTTGAATATTCTCCCTTATGCTGCCTTGAAATGTGTGATTTAAGAGAAGGAAATGTTGGCAAGTTTTCACCACAGTCAGTCACTGGACAAGGTATAGTAGGATTTGGTAAAGCTGCATGGAATGAGTTATAATGACTGCCATACGTTCGCAGAGAAGATGTTCTAAAGTGACAAATAGTACAGCGATACATTTTGAGTTTCAGTTAAACTCTAACAAACAAGACCAGAATAGTGAAAAAAAATTGATATAGGAAATGAACTAAGCAGCAGGGCATGGTGAGATCTCCAAGATTAAGTGGATAAGTGATGGGGTGGGGGGTGGGGGTATGGCACAGGAATTAAAAATCTTGGCTTTAACCAACACGCCAGGCCTTGTCTGTTGAAAGAACTTGCGAAACAACTGATCAACTCCTGCTCACTTTCACTTACTTTTGGAGAAGCAATTCAAAATTCTTGCATAACTGTTAATTACAGAAGGAATCACCTGCTAAAATGCACCAAACTGGGATTAATCATGTAAACCACTCAGGACCAAAAAATGTGCCATGTTATATGATTCGCTCAAAAGTTGGCCCAAAATTTTAACATAATCTCTTTATAATTTTGGAATACTCTAAACATCAGTAAAATTCTTGCCCTATAACTTCATGCCCAGCAGCCAGACTGATCATGCCATGTACTTGCTGTAAAACCCTAATATTAGCGAGCCTTTTACTTAGGCAAATTTGGTGACTGGAATATTGTTGCTAAATTAACTGGATGGTAATTTATCTAGCTAAACATACTGAAGAGTGCAATTTCATAAAAATGCTATGGCAGTTTTTAAAGAAAAACGTGAAGTTCAGCCTACCTACGATCTTTACGATCTGAATCTAAGAATATGCTCTCACAAGGTAACCAGACGACCAGATCTGAAGAATCTACACTACTAGGACTTAGCCTATACCTATTATAGTATAAGGTTCATCAGATCATCAATCAGGAACCGTTTATCATCAAACGGTACCCAGGTACCGCACATTCCCAAATACCTGATACGAATTGACCAGGCCTGACGTTAGATCGCTAGAAAGCTACAATTTTAGGCAACGCAATAGGCCTAGAATATAGTTTGTCATGAAGTAGACATTGGGCTTCACGTTAGTAGATTTATCTATGTACCAGTAATATCAATGGTTATGAACCAAATAAAATACAAACCTGCCTCCTGGAAATGCACAACACAAAGTTAATTTAAATTAAACTGAATCTGGATTGCGTAGGTCTAAACAAGTGGTAAATAAACTGATGAGGTGTAGAACGCAAGTTGACTGCTAGACTCTATTCGGAACAAACTGCATCCACGATCCACTGGCACTGCTGATTCCTTTGTGTGAATTCAAAATTCTCGCTTCCGGTGCCGCGAGCGACCTAGTTCATGACCCCGCATCCAGCACTGCGTCAGCAGAGTCCGGCTATAGCTGATAAACACGCGCGTACGCGCATCTAGCCCCGCGCTAGCTACTTTGCAATGCCATGTTATTTGCGCCATGGGCTTGAAAGGCGGTGCCTGAGCGGGCCGCAGTGTTGATTACGTTGGTTAGCAGCGTGATTTCACGATGCTTACCAGCGTAGATCAGAAAACATGCGTATGTTCCGTAAAATAACGAGGCATTTCTTTGTTATAAAACGGTTATTTTTTAGTGTAGGTCGATATTAGATGCTATAGAAATGTATGTTCACGTGGGTGCCATGCAGTTCTTTTCGGGAGTTATTAAACATGATAAAGCACTACGACTCTGAATTGAGTGTACCCACAAAATATTATTTTTTATAATAACCAATCCAATACAGTCTTTACAGGTAATTAGGATTACAAGCATCAAAATTAATAGACTGAAGCCTAAAAAACAATTTGAGGCGCTGAGAAACGGTAATATGTTTTCTTTATTCCGGATTTATGAAACTTTCTTAATTAATAGAAAAAAGAAGAATATTACTTTTCGATATGTGCACAACTAGATTATGGAAAATTCCTTATTAAAATCTAAACAATTTTTATGAAGTGAAAATTCGCAGACCTGTGCAACCAATTATTTCAGACCTGCAGGAAACTAAGAAGCGTAACAAAGGTGAATTTTTACCTGATATATTAGTATGTAAGACGTCAGAGCAAAGCTAAAAACGAGGAAGAGAGAGTGTCCGCACATGTTGATGTATTGACACGTAGAAGTATGGAATTGTAGACATCCAGAGGAGTTCGGTCGGTCGATGACGTAACTGGGAAGACATAGGAGGGCAAGAAGAACATCGATTATGAGTTAGTGATGTGATACTCACATACAGACATTACAACATTACACGAGTGTGTGCGTGTATTTTAATGTGTTTTGACTTAAAAAAGTATGGTTATAATATACATGTATATATTCGTAAATCCACACACACACACACACGTATATCGATTACTTGAAGAAATGGACACTGAAAAAACAAACCGGAGTATACCCAGAGAAAACCTACTTTCGCGAATATGGAGGCCTACAGAAATATTCCAAAGAGAAAAACATGTACATAGAGGCTCAGCTTTGACACTGTAAGTCAATTGGCTAAAACAATGTGTTTTCTGTATGCGTAATTGCGAGCACAGATTGACAGTTTTATTGTATATACTAAGTTTATCTAGTTTAACTACAATGATAAGTTTGCATCATAATACGAGCATCTTTTTGTGAAATACAAATGTTCAACTGCCCGCTCTTGTCCTTCCTGCGGACATCCCTGTACATGGATCAGGTGCCGGAACAATATAGTTTACCCGTGTTGTAATCGTTTCATAATAAGCTAAACCCACTTTCCAGTTTTAAAATAAAGTCCATTATGTATCAGCACGTGCTTTGCTTGTCACTTTATGATCTGCCAAACGTGAATACAGTGTATTGCTTAAGATAATGCCGGCATTGACATCTTAAGACTACGAGTTATTAACAAATCTTAAAATCGAGGCTTAATGCGCCCTGACGATATTTCTTAAATATTAAACAAAATTAAAAAGGGGTTTATATATCGAACATAAATAGTAGAACAAAGACAAATTTTGAAAGAAATGTTTTCCTTATTTACAGTATACAGTTAGGTACTTATATACACAAATATGAAAAACTATTATATAAATATATAAACAGACAATTTAACTCATTTAAAAAGAGAAAGCTCTTAATGCTACATATCAAATCATAAGGCCTGACATGGCCAGGGGTTAGTGTGCTCGACCCGCGCTCCGAGGGTCGTTGGTTCGAGTCCAAGTCATACCAAAAATGCTCGCCCTCCCAGTCGTAAAGGCGTTATAATGTAATGGTCAATCCCACTATTCGTTGGTAAAAGTGTCGCCCAAAAGTTGGTAGTGATGACTAGCTTGCCTTCCGTCTAGTCTTACACTGCTAAATTAAGGAGGGTTAGCGCAGACAGCCCTCGTATAGCTTTGGCGAAATTCATATAAAAAAATCATAAGGAATAAACAAGCATATAAAAAAATCTTTAAAAATAAGTTTTGTTTGAATATTTAATTTTTTAAAAGGGGAAAACATAATAATGAAAAACTGATCAAGGGTTATTTAAGCTAGTTATCTATAGTTTAGAACTGACAGGCTAGAGGGAAAGAATCCAGAATGTAGGGAAGAAGGTGATAAAGTACGATAACATATTTGACCATAAGAAGCTCACTGTTCATATTAATTGAAGACCATATGATTGTAAAATACATAATTACAAAGCTTATAACTTTCACGACATAAAATATTGTTTATCTAATTGAATGTGTAACATGTAGTATCCAGTATGTGTGATACACTAGCACATCTGTAATAAAGCATTGCTTTTGGTTGTCTTTATTACAGAATTTATCTATAAAGAGCATAAACTTGGAGTCTTAGCAACACTTGCAATTGAAAGTATTACTAACACGTGATTGGAATTAAAGTTAAATTTAGCACAGACGAATGGAGATTTTAAATTAGGATGGTTAACTGATTAATAAATTAGCGAATTCTTAATTTTGGAGGTATTGAGGATGGTAATATACATAATATAGTTTGTTAGCTCCAGGTGATTTAGGTATTTAATGACTGCAAATATATCTTTCAAAAGTAACTTTTGTATATATGACCTGTGTCACTTCCAAATGGAGTTTGATTTCCATTATTATACATTCTTATCGGAGAGGCAGTGGGTGACTTTTGCCACTGAAGGGTATTGGTTTAAACTTCTTTGTGTCTGATAGGATGTTCTTCATTTCGTGAATGTATTCATTTGTGTACATTATGACTATAGCGTTTCGTTTACCTGTTTTTATACTTTTAATGTTTTTGTCTTGTTTCAGGTTTTTAATCGAATTAGTGTGTCTTTTAAGGTTGTTTTTTATTTTTCTGTTTTGGTCAAAAGTTTAAGACCATACCAAAAAGAAGTTCTAAACAGGGTAGGAAATGCTCAACAAGAGGTCTCAGCAGTGAGTTGCACGGCAATCATTGCTAATAACTGCAAACATTCGCTTTGACATGGTCAATATAAGTGTTTTCCGAAGGCTGGCTTGAATGTTATTCCAAGTGGTGAAGGTGGTTTTACGATAATCATGCATTGTTTGGAATTGACATCCATTTCTATAGACTTTCCTTGTCATCTACCCACAAACATTTTCAATGTGGTTCAGATTGGGTGAACACGCTGGATGGTCCAAAAGAATCAGGGTTATTCGCCATGGAAAAGTCCTATGTCCTGCAGGCATTGTGGATTGCAGTGTTGTCCTGCTGAAATATTCAGCCATTTCTAGTCAATATGGATGCTCTCTCCAACACACCAATGTAGCCAGCTGCTGTTTGAGGCCCCTCTATAACCTGAAGCTCCATTGTTCCATGGAAAGAGAAAGCACCATAGATCATGATGGTGCCTTCTCCACTGTGTCGTGTAGAAAATGTTTCCGGTGAGATATCCTTATCGTGCCAGTAATGTTGGAAGTCATCTGGATCATCCAGATTAAATTTTTTCCACTTTTCTACGTCCCATGTTTGGTGCTTCTCAGAAACGTTTAACCGAGCTGTTTCGTGGTGTGGAAGGAGGCGTGGCCTTTCAAGACGTTTACGGATTTTAAAACCTTTCACTCGCAGATGCTGTCTTATTGTTCTTGAATTGCATTCTGCGTCCGTAAGGGCCTTAATCTGGTTCAACAATCGACAACCCGTTGAATCTTCCTCCTCAACGCCGGCGAAATTTTCTTGGGCTGGCCACTTGTAATTCTTGTTCCATATCCCTCAGGGTCTTTTAAAAAATTTGCAATAGCAGTTTTACTACGCCCAATCTCACCAGCGATGGCACGTTGAGAAAGACCTTGCTTTTGCAGCTCGACATTTCTGCCACGTTCAAACTCTGTCACCTTTTTAGCCTTTGCCATGTTTTTACCCTATGTAACACAGGAAATGTCAGCAGGAGATGTTGACAACGCTAATGCTTGAATACAAATGACTAAATTTCGTGATGTAAATACGCTTCGTTTCAGTATGGTCTTAAACTTTCGACCAGCTAGTAGTTAGGCTAATTTCATAGTGTTCACATTTTCTTTACTAAATGCTAAAAAGTTGTTTATTTTTATTTTCTCTTTTCTCACTGCCATCTTTCGAAGCTCTACTCAAATAAGTGGTTGAGTATAACAACGCAAAATGCAAATTTTTTCTTTATGTTTATTGGCCTTAAAGTTTTGGCCAGCAGTGTATCTTCATATATTGTAAGGACTTTGTAGATGATATATATTGAATGATTTTATCTGACGGTTGGTCCATAAATTACTGAATAACTTCAAATGTTTATTTAATCATTATATAGGTGTGTTTTTTTTCTCTAAACAACCATTTTTGAAGCAATTTATTTGAAATAAAGACCACAACCAGTGTGAATGGGCGATAAGATACATCCACTACATACTCTGGGGAAGTGTAACTGTGCAGTAACTTTTTTTTGTAGAATTAAGTTACTTTGTTAAGACAGACCTTTTCACCTATTTTTACTAAAATGTAGCGAAAAACGGAATTTTTTACGAAGCCCCTTCCAAATTCCCTATATAACTTTATACACTAACTTGTATGACAGCTAATTTAATCTTGGTAATCCACACGCATTGTGTTATTTATAAATATCAAAGGTTGTTATACTCTCGGGTGAATTTGTTCCTCAGGTAAAAATTGTTCAAATCGCAAGATGGACGACACTGATATTTATAGACGTCTAAATTATTACAACTTCGAAAAGTTAGGCTATGTATCTAAATTTGTGTTTTATATAAACGAAAAATACCTGAGTTCTATATCAAACCTAGAAAATAGTAACCCAAAAGTAGAAAATAATTCCTAATTGAAACATCAAACATTATTAATATATATTCTTACGTTTCAGATAACATTACACAAAGCTAAATGTATAAAGTTATCTTGATATAAAACCATTGTCAGAGTTAATGTGTAGTAGACATAAAGTTTGTTTTAGTTGCAAAGTATATTGTGTAATAATATACAATAAGTATATGTTTGTGTGATACTTTACAAACATTTACTCACATCTGTTTGAAGATGT
The DNA here is from genome assembly GCF_004210375.1 of Tachypleus tridentatus. NCBI lineage: Eukaryota > Metazoa > Arthropoda > Merostomata > Xiphosura > Limulidae > Tachypleus > Tachypleus tridentatus. Next base: position 1,187,568 of record NC_134835.1, read on the forward strand.
ATAAGACTGGTATATCAAGGTCAAAATGATGTTGGGATAAGCAGTTTAGTTTTCAAAGGTTTTATATAGTTTCTAAAATAAAGGAGCTTAGATTACTTGCCTATTATGCTTGATTTATGATAACCTACTCGAACATCTATATATGGCAGGTACTATTATATCGAAGTGTGTGTCCGTATTTTATAACTAAAGTTTTCTTAAACAGCATGTTAGTATATCTTGAAGTTTCATTCACAAATGTTCCATTAAGCTTGTTAAATATGTGATTTTACACCAGGTTATGACAAAACACGAGTTTTTCCATAGAAGATAAAAGTGTGTTAGAAACTAATACTCATGGGATGTAATTTAACCATAAAACAATAAGTCTGGTTTTTTTTTTTTTACACATTAACAAAATTTCGTAAATAGTATCATAGCGTATTTTGGAGCTTTCTGAACAAATCTTTCAGTTACGAAGTTTGTGACGTATGCATGTGAAATTGTTTTTGCAAAGTGATGCCAACGTGGTGTTCCCAAATGAAATGTTTATGCAAACAAAATCTTTCTTTTGTCTTTGATTAACAATAAAGTTATTGATACTGAGAAATCACAATTAGTCATTGTAAATTATTTGACATATTTATGTAATATATAACAATAATTTTTCTAAACGTAGGATAATTAAGATAATCATGTTATCTCACATATTCCAATAGAATCGATCTTTCATTTTGTTCTAGTTTCTGCAACGCGTCCCTGATGGTGCGTCCTCTGTTGACAACAATTAGAAGTACGACCTCGCCATCTTTGATGTTTCTCCTAGTAACGTATTGTAAAACACATTGATAGAAATGTAGAAATATATTGTAATGAACGTTATTGAAGAAGACACGTAAAAGTGTGAGAGGCGTTTTTAAAATTAAAATCATAACAGAAGAAAATAGTTGTACTATATTTGACAACCTTTTCATTCTAATCAATCTTCTTTTAGCAACACTGTGTCTAGTCACTGTACATTTAGTGTTTGGTGAATATCATTGTAAAAACTAAAATTATTGGTCCAGAGTTTATATACGATATTTCCTAATTCACATACCTTGTTTATACGGCGTAAGTTTAACCAGATACTTCTATGAATTGATCATTGAACGAATGTTTAGTTTTACTTTCTTAAAAGGCACACTGGAGTTAATTTTAAAGGTTTTATTGTAACTGATTGTGGAGTAGTAGGTTGGTGACCGATTTTATACTTTTTCACATAAACAAATCTGCTTTTATAACACTTCAATGTATATTTAACTGAGTATTCTTGGAAGTAATACATAGGTAATGTTCAACAAAACAAATATACTGATTTGTAAAGCATATTATTACAAATTTTGTTGTGTAAGTAGTGTATGTGTGACAAGACTGTTTTAATCTTGTTGTGTACGTAGTATATGTGTGTAGGTGCATCGAGATTATTATTGTTTTTGTGTTGTTTGTGTAAGTCTTATTCATAAAGGTAGTATTTGCATCACAATCTTATAAAATGGTGTAGGTCCAGTTTGGTTAGAAGTAAGGAAACCCCAATAGCGGTATCATATCTTTCTTATCTATAATACCATTTTCCAGCCCATAAGGTATTTCATTATGTATCTTATCAGCCTTAATTGAACCCCCACAATAAGGTTGTTTTCACAGAAACATCACTTATATCTACATTAAGAACAACAATGTTGATTTGATTAGGAAGATTTGGAAATTTACATTCAATAACCTAACAAGTTGATTTTTCTCTACAGGAGGAAAGTGATCGAGGTTTTGCATTAAGATTGCCCAGAGTATCAGAATTACGGAATTTGATTTTGTGTTCATCTACAATATTTTCAAATTTACGAGAGCCAGAGTCAAAGAGAATGTCTTTCAGTAGAATACTCAATGGTTAAGATGCTTTAGGTGCATCTCAGATGTAATAGGGCTTGAACGTATTAACATGACACAGCTGGGTAGCCTTCTTATGCCTCACTGAGTTTGCAAACAACCTCACAGCAAACATGGTACCTATCTTTGAATGAATGTCCCATGGTGGATAACGTAACTAAGACCATGTCACCATGACAGAACTTATACTCTTTAGTTTTATGGTTGTAAATGTTTTTCATTTTAGCTTCTGATTACTTCAATTTCTTCCGAGCCAATTCAGAACACCTAACAGACTGAAAACACATTCCAGTAGGTATATTTCCTTTGAGTCATCCTTCCACCATTGTTCCTTCAGGACCTTCAAAGCACCATGCACTTAACGGCTAAATACCAACTCAAATGAGCTAAACCATAATTATTACCGAAATGGATCAAACAGCAAATAATAAATTAGCTGCTTCATTCAAATCTGTCTCATTATCGAGACTGCATCGCAGGTTGTCATGATAGAATGAAATTTCTCAAGAGCACCCTGTAATCCGGGATGGTATTCACTAGATTTGATCTGTTTAGCATCAAGCAGGTAAACAACCTGTTGCAACAACCCAAAGTTTAATATCTGATCAGACTTAATTTCTTTAGGCGAGACATAAAAGTAAAGAAATTAATCAAAGCAGTAGAAATGTTCGTCTTAAATATTTATAAGGATAGCTTCAGAAAATTGTGTGGATGCACACATGATAGTCAACAAATACTTGTTCCATCACGAAGTTTCTTAAATATTCAACACAATCAATAACACATCTGTAGGGTGCTTTGAAAGTTTGAATAGGTTTCACATGACCAATAGGAACATTTTAGTCAGAAAACGTAACTACTTGACGGGTACGACAAGTTTTAAAAACAGAGAAACAACTTGTGGCCAAAAGAAATCTCATAATTTTGTCACATGTCTTGTTAAAACCTAAATAACCTTCCATGGTGAGTTCCCAAACAGCTTTAAATATTTCAGAATGACTTGCTTTAAAAACAACGATTTCACAAATCAAAAGACCAGTCGTCTTTATGTGGCACATTTGTTGGTCTCCATTTTCTCTTGGACACACCATTTGAAACTATCTTGAGCATATCTTTTCTAAATCAACAATATTGGATGATTTGGTGAAACAACGCCCATTTGTAGATGCAAAAGCACTCTGTGTTGCCTCCCTGTCTTTTTAGACATAACATGAGGAGGTTGTTTTACACAAATGGCAGACAGACCTTGATGATTTTCATGGAATTTTATTCTAATTGTCATAAGGTGAGCTGGATTGTTAGAAGATTCCCCAACTTTAGTTTGTTGAGCAGATATAAGTTTTTTGCTGCAATGTCGGGAACACTTATTTATAAAACAGTGATTTTATGTGTTCTTGTAATAATCAAAATGAGCACCTGCTTCTTGTAGTGTTTCAACTTTATTTTCATACACGAAAGGTTTGTATAGCATTTAAGTTCCTGCATTAGAAATAACTTGGTTTGTCGAAACTGTTGCTAATGTGTATAGCATTACATCATTAACCAAAATAAACCTCATTTTCTTGGGCACATTCCATATAATTCATATGGGTTGAGAATAGTTGCTTTAACATTATTATATGTACAACCTGCCAAAGACAATGCATCATAACCTTTTTGTGCTTCACCACTTTAAATACTTTTCAATAATATTGACCATTTTTCAGAGGGCCATTCCATGTATTGGGAACTTTTTTCAAAATGTTGGATATATCTATAGAAATCATTTTCATCAATTGGTGATATTTTGCACTAAATAGATATATTAAGGTTGTCATTTTGCCTTGGTTGATGAGTACAATTTCCATTTCTTTCTTGACATCCATATGGGATTCTTTGACCTCGAGACATTGATTGTCTTTTTCAGCTTTAATATAGGATAGAAATCAAGCTAAACCTCAAATATCGAGCTTAGGCAAAGTTATCTTTACTCACTCTCTTGCGTCTCCACAAGCCAATCAGAGTATCAAAGATACACAGTGGAGAAGGCAAAAAACACTAACATTTTAGTAACACAATGCTTCAATTGTGAGAGACGCAAACACGTGTCGGGTGCTTATAAGTAAAAGCCATGATGTGTACACTGTGGTGAGGATTATCTGGCATTTCAGTGCATAGAAGTAAAAACATTGGATATAAATATTTTCTTGTCCTTGGGTTGGGAGCCCATTTATAAATATTCAATTTTAATCCTTATTTATATAATTGCACAAGATCCAAAAATGTATATTTTTGAATTATTTGGCCTCAGATACTCTAGATCATTAGAACAGCATAAATAGCTATATAAACGTATTGAACAATGTTATAGTACTTCCAATTCTAACGTGAATTTGCTAACAAGTGAAGGAATGGTGGTTGTTTGAAGTGTTTGTAAGAATGTATTATCAGAAGGAAGAAATTAGTAGTTTGTTTAATGTAGAAAGTAGATGTGTCCGAAAATCAAGTCGGACAGAGCTTCTGCTAGAAAACACTAAACTCTCACACCTATCTCTTGGCTTACTTTCCCTACTACTTCCCTCATGCAACGTCTAACGACAACAGCAGACTACCCTCAAAAGCAACTCACCATTGGAACCCACTGAATCTACCCACTTACAGTACCAACCACATTTCATGCACAACTAGAACAGTGACCATTGTAATTCCAATACTTGAATCAAAGTTGACTCTCCCTCATGAGAGCATCATCTACCACAAGATGAAAAACATACAAGACAGACAGTCTGGGTAGGCTAGCTGTTGCATGCTGGCTAATTCTTCCACTCGACAATTTATCCATATTAACTGAGAAATGCAGTGGCCAATGGAGCACACAAGCACTAACTCGATATACTTATATTTAAAGAACCTGATTCAGACACTAAGTTTTGCAAAATAAAGCAGTTTTAATATACTTTCGAAAAGCTATATTACAATGCATTTTGACTACTTTGATTAAACTAAACACAACTAAGCTCTTTTAGTATAACCAACAAAACAAAGTCATTACAATGTATCAACTCCACTGTTTTCGACTATGTTATCCAATGGCATGAGTAATTGTAGTAAGTTACTTAGAGAGTTTAGGTGAGAAACGTAAACTCATCACTGGAGTGGTCACGAACATTATTCAGATTCAGAGGTTCACCTGGTGATGGCTGCAATGGTTTCAAACACCCAATTTCTTCTCGCTCTTTGGCCTCCAAACACAAGTTTTGCAGAACCTACTTTGAATTCATAAGAACTAACGTTTGAGCTTCAAACACCAGTTTTAATACAAACTCTTTCCAATATTCCAAATAGTGTACACAACTGCCCTCAAGTAGATCTGACACTTAATTGGTTATTTTCCTTGATTGTTTCACAATCAAAAATCACTTGCTCGTTGTTTACAGATGAAGTCAGTAAGTTGGCAGCCTGCTTACTTGTATCCATACATATACTTCTGAAATGGATACTGCATCAAATTCGCGACTTTCCATTGTGATGGCAAGGAAGGATTTAGCATTTGCAGCAGTTTCTCCCATGCTGCAATGACGACAGTCTCTCAATAACAACCTTAGTTTCATCTTATGAAAGAGACTTTCGTTACCCTTCTCATGACCTTAATAGCGTCACTTGCATAAATAGACGAGTAGAAACGTTTCTCAACATCTCTCTTTTAAGGTAATTGCCATTAGATAATACTTTATAATTTTGTAAATATACATTACACTTCTCCTTACTGCATATAACTGCTCAATACATGAAGCATTTGAAATGTACAAAATTTTCCCTGCTTTAGATATTTCTATTCTAAGTAAACCTCTCCATTTCTATCATTCCGCTTAGACATCTTGGGACATTTACAATATGTTCGCTGATATTCTGCATGTTTAGCCAGTCAATCTTTAACAGGGTAACAAGTTACTGCTTTTACTCCTTTAGTCTTTAAATATCCTCATAGTTAAATTGATCTTTAAAATATATGACACACACATCAATCATTTCTAATAAACTTTAAACATGAATCATATGTACTTTGCTCGTGTTTGTATCTAATAAACATTAACACACTACAATAACAATTACATACCACAATTACATTCTTGATACTCATTAAACTATATAATTATATAAAGACTTGATATGACAAGCAAAAAATTAACATTATTATCTCATAATTATGTTAATATCATCTAGCTATTACATCACATTGAAGATAATCATTTACAGTCAAGTGATTCCTTTCTTCCTGTCTTCTAGACACTGTTCTTTTGTTATGTTCTCATCTTCAGAATTCGTGTTGAAAGAACAAAACACCGACTCACTGTTGCTGATCCATTTGTATAATGCACAAGCCTTTATCTTATCACAATGTTCAAGTGGTTGAATACGATAATCACATCACATGATTATTGTAGGTCAATTGTCTCTATACTGAATAACTGAAGTTTAACGTCTACACATGCAAAATCAGTCAAGTGATGAGCCTCACCTCCAAACTCTTCGACAGATTTTGGTGTATGTCTTACTCGTATCCCTACAGATGACAACTAACCCGGAAAGTCCTAATGTCTTGTTACTCATTCCAAATTCATGCTCTCTTAGCGTTTGTTTCTTAAATCTATGGTCATCTTCAATTAACTAATTCTCATTCTAATCGTCTTTGAATTCTCGAACAACTTTTTTCATCTTGCTTCTCGAACATTTTTGTTGGTGGTGTTAGTGACAGTGATTTTTAATCCTATTAATTTTCCCTCATAATTTTGATTTGTAATATTCACTTTATAGTTAGCTGACCTCATCAATTGGTTAAATAACTTCAAATTTTGTCAGTCTCTAACAAATCAATCTTCGTCCTAATTAGATGGGTCACCGTCAAGTAAAGCAACCACTTCAGAGGCCTCTGAATAAGACAACCTACTATTGTTGCCTAGCCCTGTTTTGGTTTTCATTTTGAATTTACATAACCCATCTAACTTCCAAAATTGCATTAAAGCCAATTCCTCATGTACTGTGTATAACACTATACTTACTAGTATTCCTACCAAGCATAATGTTATATTCACTGAACCAGTTCGTTTCCACTCATCTATCCTAATTTATTCTGTAGATAAACAGTTTACACACTGTTGAAGTTCTTTCATACAAGGTAAATCTTGAATATTCTCTAATATGCCTGTTAGTTCTTTAATGTCTGAGCCTACATTTATAATCCGAATTAGATAACATAATTCCTTTACCATGGATGCAACGACTTTTAGCCAATCTAAATATCCACTAATCCTTAATTTAACTTCTTCAATCTGGTAGTCAAATTTGTGTATGTTGACTTACGGCATACCACTGATAAGGTTAATTCATCCTTTACATTAAACAAAGTTCCTGGGATAAATGGCTTAAAGATAAATACTCCATTTATTTACATAGCTCTGTTATTCTATCCTGCAAACATTACATAGTTACACAAAGGGTACTGAAAAGATTCCTGAATTAAGTTCACTTACTCTAATAGGATTTTCTATACATCAGTTGTAAGATTTGTAATAAATTACAATATTTTATTAGTAATGTTAAAATTCTGATATAAAAATTAAGTTAACGGGTTTAATAAAAAATTTGTATACCAAATTATAAAACTATTCTGAAATAAATACAAAAATGTAATAAAGAAAAACTATTAGTAAATTTTTCCTGCTATTTATTCTGAAAACTTTAATTAAAAATAAAGTAGTTTAAGAACTTGGAACTACTTTATGCAGATGTACACCTTGAGCCTCATATGAAAGCATGACAGTTACAGTAAACTTAGTATACATGCCATTCACCGTCGAAGAAAGACCAAGAATACATCATCAGTTGTCTAGAAAATCCGCTAATAATTCAGAAGACTCGTCTGAAACTGCAATTTTCTTTGCAATCTTCCAGTAAAGCCTGCACCATCCAATATTAAGCCAGATAATACTATCCCATGGAAGTCTCCACCACTTGTAGGAATGCTGAAAACCCCCAGCTATCATTACTGAAGGCATTCCAGCCACTTGTCAGCCTGATATTGTACGAAAAATACTTAAAAACTTCCAGAATATTGAATAATCTGAAGTCGGAAGAATCCCGAAAGGGGAATAGTAGTTAAGTCCTCTCAATGATGTCGAGGAAACCCACTTGTAGAGAAATATATATGAAAAATGGCTCGTTTGGGTTGAGATTTTTTTTTTTTTAACGTAGAGGAGTGAACAACATTTCGACCTTCTTCGGTCGTGACAGTGACCCAAACGAGCCGTTTTTACCTATATAGTTAAGTGCTTTCATTCAAGGCACTCTGCTAAACTAGTATGGATGAAATCAAACTTGCTGCTTCCAACATCTGCCCCCTCTATACTGACAGAATCAAATCTTTCAAGACTGGACTACCAGTCCCACTCGTGAAACTTGCTCTTCAAGACCAAACCATAGTCAACAACCTTGTTGCCAATGGAATAACCCTATGGTTAGCCAAATATTCCATCTTCGCAGAATAATGCCATTTTTAGGCGTTTTAATTGTCGATGCTTTGGCCATATTCACACTGCCCGTAAAGCCTCTCCATGATGTGTTCATTACGGAGGTCTACACCATGTCAGTAACTGCCAGAGGCCATGTCAAGAAACCACATGCAGCATCCTACGCTGGTTATCCAAAATATCAAAAAATGCTTAGACATAAAAATCTGAAGCTTGGCAAACCAATCCCCTCTGTTGGACATCTGCTAAAGTCCAATCCACATTAAATAGCATTACCATCTGGTGCAACACCTGGAGGGTCGCGCTTAATGCCATTAAAACACAAGCTATAATATTCAAACGCAAAATCTCGAGGAAAAACAAAATCTATCTCTAAAGTTAAACTTAATATGATGGACACTAAACTTAAATTTTCTTCAACTATAAAATTCCTTGGCATTACGTTCAACAAGAAGCTAACTTGGACTGATCACTTTAAAACCATTCTCTCAAAAGTCTATAAACGAATCTACTACCTCAGAAGAATCAGTAGTATCGTCAAAGGATGTAGAACAAAAACGATTCTCACCATATACAGAATTTACATTCGGCCGATCATTGAATACAGCAACATGATCACTGCAAAAGCACCCCTCTTCCATCTTTAGAAATTACAACAGGCCCAGAATCTTGACATATAACTAGCATATCGACTCCCCAGGTACACACCGATTGATTAATTTGACAAAGCAAGCACCACCCTACCTCTCAAGAAAAGACTTACCGTATTTTCCGGTTAATAAGCCGAATCGCCGAATAAGCCGAGGCCAATTTTAAGCTCTGAAAATGAGGGTTCTTGCTTATTACCGCCCAATAAGCCGAAGCCATTTTTAAGAAGTGACAAGTTTTTTCAAAATGATTTCTTAGTCTCGTTTCAGCGTCAGCATGCATGTTGTGTGTGATCATTGGCGTTCTGTAGTAAAGGAGAACGTGTCGTATTGAGACAGAGATGGAATCAATATGTCATTCGTTATTGGCTCCACTCACTGAAATTAGGTAACCAATGAAATTCTAGAAACAACGTTTCACTGTAGTCTTAACGTGCTTTGGTGATGGGACAAAATTACCGCCTATGGTAATTTTCAAAAGAAAAACATTTCCTAAGAAGAAGAGATTTCCGAAAGGAGTGATCGGCCAATAAGCCGACCCCCAAAAATCAGGTCCAAAATTTAGGGCCAGAAATTCGGCTTATTAGGCGGAAAATACGGTACCTATCTAGCAGCTAAATACTACAGAAAAGCAAACAACCAAACACAATTGACAAGACAATTTCCACAACCAGCAGCCACCCCACGATCTTGACAGTGATACCTCTCACCATACAATTACATACAAGCCCTGAATGTAAACTCGAATGACTAATCATGTATGCCTTCTTACTTCCAGCATTGGGGACTGGTGGGGTTGTTTTCTTTCGTCTTGTGAAATTGGTTTTTCTCGGGATACTCCCATTCCCCCCCCCCACATCAAAATACTTTGATTTATAGGTCCAAGCCCTGAAATGAAGCTAGTTAGAACGCATCTTAACTCATCAAATTCTAGTATCAAAATTTCGGTTAATTTAGATCATGAGTTTTAACCAGGCTAACGTACTGTTTGCATCTCTCTACTCGTCTCATTTCATCTTTTTACGACTAAATTTACGTCTAAGAAACCTTCAAGCAGATGAATGAGTTGCTCAGTCTCTCGTCTCAGTCTTCGATCTCTTACAGACTCGGGGGCCTCCTCAGCAGCTCTTTCCGATGCTCCTTAAACAATCACACAAGTATATTAATTTCGGGGTCATCTGTAATCACCATTTCAGATAAACAAATATCTTGCCACTTAAGTTCACTTCACCAATCACGTACTTCGTAAAATTTATCTCGTCGCTTGTGGGGTGAAGAGAAACAGTAGCTTCTGACCACCCCTGGTTATTTTTCGTTCCCTTTGGTGAACGACATTATAAATTAACCTAAATTCCTATCCAGTGTTTCCTTCCTACTAATGTCAAAAGAATGGTGAGTGTACAGCGTGTTAGATGGTCACACAGACGAGCTCTGTCGACGAGAGTCACAGACGAGACCGCTACTAGCTAACGTCTATAGTAGTCGATTTAGTAAGCGCTCTTTATATTCCAAAGTACTTCAGTCCTTTTCAGGGCTACTTACTGCTTTCTTGATTTATACAAGCCTCTTATTAAAAGCTATACTGCAGGTGCTTTTCCCCCCTTACCGAGTCTACCACTAAGCTGAACTCCCACCCTGGGAGTCTCACTGAAAAACCGTACAGCCATGATAATAGAAGAAAGTAACACCGACTACACGCTCGCAGGGCCCGTCCCTAACCAACACCGAGCGCTTGAAATTGTTAGCTGCCGCTAGCGTGGCACTCTTAACCAACGAAGGCCCTAACACATGAAGTGATTCTATTTCTACCGTCACTGCCACTTCATCTTGCTCTGCCAAGACCAACAAGAGCCCCAAAACACGTCCCACGGAAAATTCTAAGTCTACCAATACTTTCACTAACTCCACTACCATCAAGATTCCACCTGCAATTATCGTAGAGGGTATCCCCGCGACCGTTAGACAACCCCAAATTGCCTCAACTTCGACGACTCTTCCCAAGCATCAAGTTCAACAACATGCGCCACCTACCTCGCGGTGGAATCTTAGACACGAGTCACGACGACGTTGTCAACGAGTGATAGTGAACGCTACTAGCTTTCGTTAGTGCAGTTAATTTTGTGAAGGTTCTATACAATCCGAATTTCCTCAGTCCTTTTCAGGGCTACATATTGCTTTTCGATCCTACTAGACTCTCAATTAAAGCTCTACCACAGGTGTTATTTTCCCTACCAAGTCTTCCACCAAGCTAAACACCCACTCTGGGGGTCTCACAGGAAAAACGAACGGCCATGAAGAAGATACCCAGACCGACCACCCACTCGCAGGGCCCGTCCCTTACCAACGCCGGGCACCTGAAACTACAAGCCACCGCAAGCACGGCTCTTTCTACCGATGATGACCCGAACACTTCTAGCGATTCTCTGTCCACCCTCACTGCGACTTCAACTAGCTCGGTCAAAATCAGCAAGTGCCCCGAATTACGTCCCATGGTAAACTCAATAGCTCCCAACTCTTCCTCTAACTCCGCTACTTCTAAAATGCCACCTGCAATTATTGCAGAGGTATCCCCGTGACAGTAAGACAACCACAAATAGCTGCTGAACTTCGACGACTATTCCCAAGCGTCAAGTTCAACAACGTTCGCCGATTACCCCGTGGTGGAATACTTATCAAAACCGAATATCCTAAAGACTATGCCATTCTTCTCAAAGCATGGCCAACGGATGCTTTCGGTGGTATCCCCTTAACTCAATGGGTACCTTCAGACTCCCCCAGAAAAACCATCGTCATCTGAGGTATACCTCTCGATACCTTGGACCAAGAAATTGACGAGGAATTAATACTACGTGAAGTTAAATTTTCTAACTTCTCTAGAATAAGATCAGCGAAACGCAGCAAGTCACGCCTCTTATCAAAATCAATGTCACTGACATCACCCAGGCCACCTCCTTCCTGAAAAACGGAATAATTCTGTGGTTCCGTCGTTTTCGATTCGAGGAGCCTAACTTCCCTGATAATAATATCTTACAGTGTTTTAACTGTCAGCGTTTTGGACACACGAAAAACGCTTGTACCTCCAAAACACGCTGCGTTCGATGCTCAGGCGATCATACCATCAACAACTGCCCGAAAGAAAGAAACAACACCATGTGTAGTAACTGTGGAGGTCAACACGTGGCATGTTTCCGAGGCTGCCCCAAATTCCAGTTTGTTGCCGCTATCAAGGCAAAATTCTCCAAGACTCAACGTGTGCAAACCGCACCAGTACCTATCGGCAAGTTCCCAACACTACCTCAACAAACCACCTTTGTCAATCAACCATCTACTAGCAAACAACAACAAAAAAAACCGCAGTTATGCTGACACAGTAAAACAAACACCACAATCACGATACAGGGAACAAGAGCCAACTGAAGTACAACTTGCCATTCGGCCAGTCATTAAGCCTTCACAAGTCATCGCATTCATTGTTAAAGTTCTGGTTGCTGCTGCTAACGAAAATCTCGATCTCTCGATCGTGACCAGTTCCTCTTAGCGGCATGTAAAGCAGCTCAAGACTATCTGATGATCCGAGGTTTATCACCCGATATCCTCGACCAACACATCACCGATGGACTCTCCAAATAGGTAAGCCCAAAAATGTCCTCACCTTCTTACATATTAATATTCAAGGTGGACTTAATTACAAAAAATACGAACTTTTAGATTTAGCTATTAACTCAGATCAGTGGTTCTCAACCTGCGGCCCGCGAGCATGCGATGTGCGGCCCGCAGATCACTTTCCAATGATGACATCCTAATATAACTCAAATAATCAAAAATAAAAAAATATGCACTGTATATAACATGTACATGTAGGCTACTCACTGTGGTGTGTGTGTGTGTGTGTGTGTGTGTGTGTGTGTGTGTGTGTGTGTGTGTGTGTGTGTGTGTGTGTGCGCGCGTGCAGATAATAATCTAAACCTTCAAGTAAGATGAATAGCAATTACTTTTAATATCTCTATGATGCTTCGCGTTTGCGATTTGCCTCGGCCTTTGTTTACGCTTTCCTAGCCATTGCCTTGACCCATATGCAATGAAACTTAACTTTGACTTGATACCGCGTCGACAATAGTGACGATATCTCTCAACGTTTCTACCGCGTCGCCAAGAGCAACGAGCTTTCCTCCGATCACGTTCGTTCTGGTTTCACCGCCCATTGCGCCCGCTCCTGCGTGTATTCGCCATGACTCATCTTCTCTCCATTGTTTCCTCTAAGACGCTGATTAGCTGTTCGAGTTCGTGACGCACTATTGTTGTGACCTACTTCTCACTTCTCCCCGTTTGTCGGCTACGGCTGTCGCGAATCTCGTGTTCCGAAGGGCTTGAATTAGGTGAGGTGGTAGTCATAGGAACAATATACAGTGAACGCTAAGGCGTGTCGCTTGAAAATTTGTTATTTGTAAAGACCCCATTAAGATGAACACGCCGCTGCGAAGAAAGCCCGCACTGTTTCAGACGAGAATCGCAGTTTCAACACCGAGTGGGAATTAGATTTTTTCTTCATAGAAAAAGAAGGAAGATGTTGTTGTCTTCTGTGCAATAAAATCATAACTGTGATGAAGCGATCTAACTTAGAACGCCACTATCGTTCGCTTCACTCCTCAAGCCTGGATAAATACAAGGAACATGCACGTGAGGCCAAACTCGAATCCCTGAAAAGAACTATCGAACTCAAACAAACATATTCACAAAAATTGTAAACGAATCACGGGATGTAACTCTGACGTCCTACAAGCTTAGTCATCTGTTGGCAAGTCGCATGAGACCATACACCGATGGTGAGATCCTGAAACAAGGCATTCTTCTATTCACTGAAAACTGCTGCCCGACTTCAACTCAAAGGCAACGAAACTGCAGCTGAGCAACGACACAGTGACCAAACGGGTTGAGTGCATTTCAAACGACCTACGAGAACAATTGATGAGTGAATCAAAGAATTTCGTTTGCTATTCGATTGCCCTTGACGGTACGAAAGACATTGCCGACATCGAGCAGCTCGCTTTTTTCATTCGCGGAGTTAAGCCTGATTTTACCATCACCGAAGAACTTCTTTCTATTCGCTCTCTTCATGGTTCGACTAAGGGTGCTGAGATCTTCCAACAGATGATGACTGTCCTCAAGGATGCGGAGCTTGATCCAGCAAAGTTAGTCGGCATAGCAACCGATGGTGCTCCTTCTATGCTTGGCCTCGGTGAGGGGCTGCAAGGTCACATTACAAGATGGCGTCAGGCCGAGGAACTGAAACCTGTTGTATGGCACCACTGTATCGTTCACCAAGAAAACTTAGTTGCAAAATCGCTGAAATTTAAGCATGTTACGGACATAGTTTTCTCGACCGTGAACTGGATCCGTGCGAATGCACTTAATCATCGCCAGTTTAAGCAGTTTCTTCTTGATATCAACGCAGACTACGGCGACGTCGTCATTTTCACGGCAGTGCGCTGGCTGAGCCGATCGTCTGTCATAAAAGATTCCATGCTTTACTCCCAGAAATACGGACTTTCCTCCAGGAAAAGGTGAGGATGTTCCTCAGCTCAACGACAATCAGTGGCTTCAAGATCTCGCTTTTTTGTTGACATAACAGGTCACTTGGCGCATCTTAACCTGCAACTTCAAGGAAAGGATAAAATGTGTCACGAGTTGTTTGCCACTTTTACTGCATTTACATCGAAGTTAGAGCTGTGGATATCTCAGCTTCAGCTGCAGTACTCTTCATTTTCCGACTTTGGCTGAATTTATTGCTTCGTCGTTTTCATATACAGAAGTACTTGTGGATCTCAAGGTTGAATTCGATCATCGCTTCAAGGATTTCAAGACATCAATAGAGAAACTGCATTTTTTCTTCGCACCTTTTCAATGCAACCCGAGTGATACACCCGCACAATACCAGCTAGAGCTGATTGACCTGCAGGCAGATATTTCGCTCAAGACTGCCTTCCATGGAAATTCTCTCATCGATTTTTGGCGACGCATGCCTCAAAAAACTTTTCCTCAGCTCCTTGAAAATGCTTACCGTCAGGCGTGCATATTCGGATCAACATATACTTGCGAGATGGTTTTCTCGAAATTAATTCGCATAAAATCGAAATTCGCAGTCGTCTTACTGACAGTCACATGACCCAGCTCCTTCAAGTCGCTTCAACAACAATGACTCCTCGTTTTGATTCCTTGGTGGACTCGCAAAAACAATTCCAACAGTCACATTGACTAATTCACAAAGACTTGCAGGTTCATGGTTGGGTGTTTAAATTTTATTTTTGGTTTGAATAGCTTCGAGTGTGCTGGATATGACTTGGAATATTTTTGTATATATTTTCAATAAATCCATTGTCTGTCTGGTCATACTGACATTTTACTTATTTACACCTCTTAAAATAATTATTACTTATAATTTGTATCGGTATACAACTAATAACATACTAACGTGGACCAAGAGAAACGATATTCAGCGTTTTTCTTTGGCTTCCTCCGCACAAGAAATAATTCATAACATACGTTGCAATGCAACTAAAAGTGTAATAGGAGGTAACCACTCTAATAATCGAACCATTCAATCAGATGTAAAAGGACGGCATCAATTTATCAGAGAATTTACTATAATTTAGTGACTTGCGGCCCGCGAGTCCAGATCGGGTCATCATGTGGCCCGCTGACAAAAAAAGGTTAAGAACCACTGATTTAAACCATAAAACATTGTCTCAGATTACTCGTCATCGGCTAGACAACGTGAAGTGTGAGTACCTATTCAATTTTTTTTATTTTTTATTGAATGCTTGTAAATGGATTTGAAGAAAGAAAACGTTATAAAAATTGATAAAAATCAGAAGACTCGACTATATGATTCAGATTATTTAGCTTTTGGATTTATTGCTAGCGACGATCGGAACTGCCCATCACCATTATGTTTAGTTTGTGGTGAGAATTTATCAAACAGTTAAATGCTGCCATCTAAGTTGAAGCGTCATCTGATATCAAAACATCCTAATTTGGCTGATAAAACCAAAGAATACTTTCAAAGACTGAAAGAATCTACTTCAAAACAAGCTCGTATATTTGAAAGGAAGTTCAACATCAGCAAAAAAGCGAACCAAGCAAGCTTTGCTGTGGCAGAGATCGTAGCCAAGCAGATGAAGCCACATACAATCGCTGAATCGTTAATATTACCAGCATGTGTTACCATTGCGAAGATTTTTTTTGGAGATGCTGCTGCTGAAGAAATTAAGAACATCCCTCTGTCTGACAACACAATAGGCAGGCGGATTACGGACATGTCAGTTGATATCGAAAAAGGGGTTATGTTAAAATTGAAAGCTGCTGATTTTTTTGCTATTCAAGTGGATGAAAGCACAGATTTAAGTGGAAAATCACAGTTACTTGCTTTTATTAGATTTATTGAAAATGATGGAATTGTCGAAGACTTTTTATGTTGCAGAGAACTACCAGAAACAACGAAAGGACAAGATATATATGATGCACTTTCCTCGTACTTGAATCACTGGGACTTGACATGGGAAAAGTGTGTTGGAATATGCACAGATGGTTGTCCTTCAATGATTGCAAGTGTAAAAGGTTTTGTCACATTGGTAAAGCAATCTCAGCCAAATATTTTCATAACACATTGCTTTCTTCATCGTGAAGCTCTAGTTGCCAAAGCTATTGGCCCAGAGCTAAAAGAGGTACTTGATATGGTGGTCAAGATGGTCAACTACTTAAAGTCAAAGCCAGTGAAATGCCGGCAGTTCACTAAACTTTGCGAAAGCATGGATGCTGAACATGTCACGCTTCTATTTCATACAGAAGTCCGATGGCTCTCTCGAGGACGAGTGCTATCTCGATTTTATGAACTTAGAGAAGAACTAATGATTTTCTTTACAAGCAACAATATTGAATATGTGAAATTTCTGAGTGACGAAAGTTGGTGTTTAAAATTGGCCTACCTATCTGACATCTTCCAGCACCTGAATAATTTGAATATGAGTATGCAAGGGAAAAGGAGAACATTCTAACTTCGGTAAATAAAATCAATGCGTTCAAAATGAAATTGATTATTTGGAAAAGCATGCTTCGCGAGGCAATTGTGAAATGTTTCCCACTTTAGTTCAAAGAACAAATTTAATTGACATTTTGCCATTGATAATTAACCATCTGGAATCTTTAATTAAAGGATTGGATAAATATTTCCCTTCAATATCGCTTGAAGAGTATGATTGGATTAGAAATCCATTTGTTGAATCTTTGAACGTGGATTTCAGTTTGACCGACGAGGAAGAGTTGGCAGGTATTTCAAATGACGGACACTTAGAATGAAGCACACTGAACTTGATCTGGACTCATTTTGGATTTTAACTGCAAAAGAATATCCATCAATCTCGAATAAGGCTCTGCGCATTCTCCTGCAGTTTTCTACATCATACCTGTGTGAAATAGGATTTTCCACCATGACGAACATTAAAAGTAAGAAAAGAAATAAATTACTAGCACTTGAAGAAGAGATGCGTGTATGTCTTTCTAAAACCAGGCCAAACTATCCAGTTCTGTTCAAAAATCACCAAGGACAAATTTCACATTAATTTGTAATTCTCTTGAATAAACAAATTTAGATGGTACTGTATTGTGTTTTTGTGTATATAAACCGTTTTTATTTCATTGAAAAAATCTTATATATATATATATTCATGTACAATGGGATCCGCAAGAAAAAATGAGCTCCTCGGGGGATCCGCGCCTGCAAAAAGGTTGAAAAGCACTGCCCTAGGGACTTCAGACCAATTTGTTTATTAAATTGTATCGGCAAACTACTGGAGAAAATTATCACAAACAAATTGCTTTGGAAATTAGAAAACGACAACATTCTGTCTAATATTCAAAACACAGGCCGTAAAAAACAGAAACTACAGATCACCTTGTGTGACTAATAGAAACAACTTTTACATGGTTCAATAAACTCCAAGCTACACTAGCGGTATTCTTAAATATACAAAAAGCTTTTGACACAGTCAGGCGGTTTTAGGAAGTTTATCGGAAGGATTGATAGATGACGGAGCTTTCATCGACTTCTTTCCTTTTCCATAACAAGCATCTCAAGTTACGAAAGTCCCAGTCGAAGTATTTTTTGGTCAAACTATTCTCATATCGTGTGTCTGTATTTTAACTCTTAAACCAAGAGTATTTTCTCAGAATAGATTTAAGCCCTTTTCAGGGCTTGTCTCAACATCTCGGCAATGAGAACACGAGCCTCCGGACCGCTGCTTTCAGACAGTAGCCAACTAGAACTCCTCGAGTCTGCAGTGGCAGACATGCCTTCCTCTGAAGGCGAATCGCCCAGTGTGTCATCTGACCTTGACACAAGCAGCTCTTCGGTCACTGGCCGGAATTCCCCCTGGAGCTCTCCAGCCAAGTCTGACGGCAATGAACGCGGACAAAAGTTGAAAGGGTCTGACCTTGAAGCCTCCCAAACCACTCACGCACAATCGAAAACAGTTTTGCCACCTGCAATCATAGTGGAGGGAATCCCTGCGACTACCCGCCAGCCAGATATCGCGAAACACCTCCAAGCTCTTTTTTCCCTCCATGACGTTTATTGAGGTTCGCCGCCTTCCCCGAGGTGGCTTAGTCATCAAAAGTAAAGAACCGAAGGATTACGTGAAACTCCTGAAACCATGGCCTCCAGAAGCTTTCAAAGGAGTCAAGTTAAATATACATGTTCCGGGTGACCGACCTCCTGCTAAGCAAGTTGTTATTCGTGGGCTCGATAGTGACATCAGCCAACAAGAAATTCAAGAGGAATCAGCCAGTCAAGGCTCAATGGTTTATGATTGGTTTAACGATTGTTTGGATTACGAGGAGAGTGGACACGTCTGAAGACCCAGTTAGTTTCTGCTACTCGTCGGAAAAAAATTTTTTTTCTCCCTACAGATTTTACAATTCAAGTAAGTCTGTTTTAGATCGTTTTCCATCTAGCCTTCATTTCCACTTACTCTACTATATTTAGTGTAATTCTCGTCTAGATTTAAGCCCTTTTCAGGGCTTATCTAGTAATTTTACCTATGAGAACACGGGCCAACGGCCCACCGCTGTCTAACGGCGACCAAATCAATATTTTAGAATCAACTATAGAGAACATGCCCTCCTCTGAAAGCGAAGCTCCGAGTGACCTTGACTCGAGCAGTTCATCGGTCAGTAGCTCAAATTCCCCACCACAATCTCCGGCAACGTGTGGTGACACTAGTGACCGTGAAGTAGACACCGTTCTTGTATCCAACCATGTTAGCCAAATAGAACAAGATCAACCTACAACGCCCCTACCACCCGTGATAGCAGCGAAATCAGCCCCCGCGATCGACCTTGTCACCAAGAAATCAAGTCAAGCAGTTCAAGGCAAACCTACAACTTCTCTCCCACCTGCCATAGTTGTGGAAGGAATTGCCGCTTCCGTCAGACAGCCCGAGGTCGCGAAGCACCTCCAGACCCTTTTTCCATCGGTTTCGTTTATCGAAGTTCGCCGCCTCCCGCGTGGCGGACTAGTCATTAAATGTAAAGAACCCAAAGATTACATCAAGTTGCTAAAACCTTGGCCTCAAGAGGCTTTTCATGGAATTAAACTAAACATCTACGTTCCGGGCGATTGACCACCTTCCAAACAAGTGGTTATTCGAGGGCTTGATAGTGATATCACACTACAAGAGATACGGGAAGAATTATCAAGTCAAGGCATTACTATCACCAAGATCGAGAGAATTAACTCAATGAAGACAGGGCTCCCTACGCCGCTAGTATGTATTGCTCTCCAAGATGTCGCTTTAGCTGATAATCTAATCAAGAACGGAATACACATGTGGTTTCTCAATCTCCGAGTCGAGGAGTCGAAACAACCCGCTACAGTTGCAGTGCTCCAGTGCTTCAACTGTGAGAAATTCGGGCATGCGAGTGCCGCCTGTAAAGCTTCAACAAGGTGTGTGAGATGCAGCGGCATGCACGCAGTCAAGGCGTGCCCTAAAAACAGAGAAGAAACATGTTGCGCTAATTGCAGAGGCCCTCACGCGGCTTCCTACCGAGGTTGCCCCAAATACTCTCAAGTAATTGCCCTCAAAAGAGAAAAATTTCTCAACGCCAGTGAAACGTCAATTCTAAGTGAGATTAAGTCGTTGATTCTTAAAAACAACTCGGTTGCTGCATCCAGTAAGGCCGTCAAGCCTACAACTCAAGAGAAAGTCAAAAGGCCCCAGCCAGCCACTTCATCAGCTCCCGTACCTCCACCTCTCAAACGGACATACGCCGAAGCTACAGCCCGCCGTCGTGAAACAGTTCAGTCTACGCAAACGCACAGACTGCTTATCTCACGTATAGTAACGTTAGTCACCGAGACCATTCTCAAAATCTGGGAAGCCCAATACAACTCCAGGTCAAACTGATCAACGGAATAGCAAACTCGTTGCCCGAATATTTCGAGTTCCAACCTTTCAACGCCCAGGAATTAGAAATGCTCCTGACGGAAGAACCCACTAGTGACGCTGAGAAGATAAGTTCTTGAAACTTTTAGCTGTTAACATTCAGGGTGACTTAAATCACAAAAAATATGAATTACTCCAATTATGCCAAAAAGAACGTATACATTTAATAATCATCAGCGAAACTCTCTTAAACAATAATAGCAATTTCAGTCTTCCAGGATACCAATGTACTAATAAACCTAAAAGCCCAGGTCGTAGAGGTATTGCTATACTCCACGTGACCCAACTAAATATATCATTTCCCGACCTCTGCATAGACTCAACTAACGAATTCATTCTTGCCTCCATAAATCTATCTCCCCAAATCAAAATAGCAATCCTTGGCATCTATGTATCCCCTTCCACCACTCCTGATACCAATCTACTCCTACAAGTAGTTAACACCTTCCCGCATTCAATTATTATTGGTGATCTCAATTCTAAACACCACACTTTTAACTGTAGAGCAATTAATCGAAACGGTATAATTCTAAATAACTTTATTTCTCAATATGATCTTATAGTGGGCAACAACAATATCCCAACCCACACTCACCATGATGGGAACCAAGACATACTCGACCGAGTACTATTCACGTCAAACATATCTCCCCACATTCAAGATTTTACAGTTCTCCCTGACATCGGGAGCGATCATTACCCTATATCAGTAACTTTAAACATCGCCGATACTCAAACCTCCAATTCGCTCCCATATCTGTTTGATTTCTCTGCTACCAATTGGCATTCTTTTTGGGAATTCCTTGATCCAAACTTACCTCCAGTTATTACTCATGCTAACGACCTTGACACCATCGACAAATATTTACTTCAAATCACTGACGCAATAACAGAGGCCATACAAAAAATAGTTCCCAAGCGACGCATTAACAACAACCCAAACTCATGGAAACTAACACGTGAAATACGCACACTAATCACCAAAAGGCGCAGACTCAGACGTCAGTTCATAACTTCCCGTAACCCCATGATTAAAACAGAAATTAATCGGGTAACCAGCCTAATTAAGCGTCGCATCAACGAACAAAGAGAACAAAACTGGAACGAGTTTTGTGACTCTTTAGACAAGTCCTATAAAGACCCAGCCACATTCTGGAAAAAGTTCAGAAGTATCTGTAATGACAACTCAACCAGCAAAATTCTAATCTAAAATACAACAACACTGTTGCAACTAATGACATAGAGAAAGCTAACTTACTCGCTGAACACTACAAGCAGGGTTTCTCTACCCCCAATTCGCCGCATTTTAATCATTCTCATATGTACACGGTCCAAAATTTTATCCAAAATAACATGGCAGCGTTCAGTTCACATTTCCGTGCCGTTTGCCTCACGATAACTCTGTCTACAGTACTGCCCTTCAAAAACTAGTCAAGCCAATCACACCAGCTGAAATAAAACTGATTATTAAAACTCTAAAAACACTGCCCCAGGCGAGGATGGTATACGAAATATCATTCTCAAAAAAGCTTCGCCTTTATTCTTAAAACACCTAACCGCTTTTTTCAACATTTCCTTTTATTCTGGCTATTATCCACCACAGTGTAAATCCGCCATTATTAAAGTCATATCTAAAACTAACCCAGCATCCAGCAACCCCAAAGATTATCGACCCATTAGTCTACTTAATAACATTGGAAAATTGTTAGAAAAGGTATTAGCTAATCGTATATCATGGTACCTGGAAAACAAGAACTTCTCTCTGAAATACAAAACGCTTCCCGCAAAATAGACAGACAGCTGATCACTTAGTTCGGCTTACCGAATCAGTTATTCAAGGTTTCAACAGAAATCACACCACAGTTGGCTTATTTTTAGATGTAAAACAGGCTTTTGACTCTGTTTGGCACCAAGGGCTTAAATTTAAACTCTTCCAGTTCAACTTTCCGCCTACCCTAACGAGTTGGATTTCCAGTTTCCTTGATGACAGATTAGCTAAAGTTAAAATCAGAAATGCTACATCTTACATTGTTCCCCTCTCAGCGGGAGTTCCCCAAGGATCAGTACTCAGCCCTTTGTTATACATTCTCTATGTCAATGATATTCCCTTCCCGCCGCTCAAACATACTTATGCGTCGCAATATGCCGACGATATCGCGGTATGGAGCATATCACGTGATCCCCTCCTCGCTGCCACGAAAGTTCAAGCCACATTAGACAAGATTACCACCTGGTGTAATACCTGGCGAGTAGAACTCAATGCCTCCAAAACGCAGGCCATAATATTTAAACGTAAAATTAAGCGGAAGAATAAATCCCTTCCCAAAGTCAAACTGAAATTGGCAAACACTGAAATTAAATTTTCGTCTACTATTAAATTCCTGGGCATCATATTTAACAGAAAACTAACATGGACAAATCACTTTCAGTCAATCCTTTCTAAAATATATAAACGTATCTTTTACCTAAGACGCATCAGCAGCATAGTCCGTGGGTGTAAATCTAGCACGGTTCTCGCCATCTACAAAACCTATATTCGGCCAATAATCGAATACGGTAACATGATTACGGTATCCGCTCCCTCCACCCATCTTAAGAAATTGCAACAAGCCCAAAATCTGGCCATCCGTCTCGCGCTCCGTCTTCCCAGATATACTCCTTTAGCATACATTAATAGAGCTAGCTCCATCCCACCTCTCAAAAGAGACTCATCTATCTTGCAACTAAATACTATAAGAAAGCAAAACCGGACGCCATTAACAAACCAAATTCCACTATTAGCAGCTACCCCGTGCTCGTGGCAACGATACCTCTCGCCTTATAATTACATACATGCCCTGAATGTAAACTCAAGAGTATAACCATTTATGTTTTCCTTTTCAGCATCGGGCACTGGTGAGGTTGGTTTCTTTCAGCGCCTCACCAGTGAAAGTGGGTTTTCTCGGGGTACTCCCGTTTCCCCCACAGCAAAAGTTCGGTTTCATAGGATCTATAGATCCTAGCCCTGAAAAGAGGTACGTCATTTTGATTTCTAAATTTTAAATTAGTATCCAAATTTTGAATATCCAAAATTTTTAAGTGTTTAATAGCTAATACATATAAGTCATGAGACCTAATCATGTCGGCGCACTGTGTTTGCATTTGCATCTCTCGGCTCTCTCCAAAACAACATCCTTAAACAATGATTTGTGGGTGTTCTGCTGAACCTTCCTCATCTTTCTTCGTCGTCTCTCTAGCCGGCAGGATCTCTTCTCAGCTCTTCCTGATGCCCCTCAATTAAATTCAACACATTATCAACTTCTAGGTCATTCGTGACCATCGCGTTGTACGAATAACTAACATGCCACTCCTGACCATATCTCTCGCTCCGTAATCAGGTAATTAATTTATTCTTGCCTTGTGTGGGGTGAAGAGAAACAGCAGTTTCTGACCACCCTGGTTATTTTTCGTTCATAATGAACGAAATCATAATTTAACCAAAATTCCTACCATGACCTAAGTCCCAAGTCCCAGTCAAGGCATCCAAGTATCCAAAATTGAATGAATAAAATAGGCCAAGAACGGCCTCCCCACGCCGCTAGTTCGAATTACCATAAACGACATAGCTCTAGCCGATCAACTAATTGCTAACGGCATAACCATGTGGTTTTTAAAACTCCGAGTTGAAGAGTCCAGGCAACCTGCTGTAGCTACAGTGCTACAGTGTTTCAATTGCCAGAAATTTGGTCATGCCAAAAACGCCTGCAAAGCTACTCCCAGATGCATCAGATGCAGTGGATTGCATACAGTAAAAGATTGCCCAAGAAACAGGGAAAACACATGCTGCGCTAACTGCTAAGGCCCTCACGCGGCTTCCTATCGTGGTTGCCCCAAATATTTCCAAGTCCTTGCTCTAAAACGAGGAAAATTCCTCAATTCCAGCTTGTCGGCAAATCATAAGACGACTAACTCAACGACTAACATGGACCGTTTAAACACTCTGACCAGCAATACCGTAAAGCCAACAACCCAGAAGCAAGTCCAGCAGCCCCAGCCAGCCACTACCTCAGCCCCTTCATCTCGCAAGCGGACCTACGCCGAGGCTACAGTCCGTAGTCGTGAAACTTCCAAGTCTAAGAAGACGAATAAACGACTCATTATAAGTATAGTAGGGTTTGTTGCTGAGACTATACTTAAAGCCTGGGGAGGTCAATACGAATCCGAGAAAGAAATGTTTAGAGGAATTGCAAATTCTATGCCCCACTATTTTGAGTTTCAACCGTTCACCCCTGAGGAATTTGAAGAGATCATGCTTCATAATATCACAATGGACCAAAATGAGGTAAGTTCCTAAAAATTTTGGCGGTTAACATTCAGGGCGACTTAAGACACAAAAAATATGAATTACTTAAATTATGCAAAAAAGAAAGCATCCATTTAATAATCATTAGTGAAACACTCCTAAATGAGAATAGTAATTTCAGCCTACCAGGCTATCAATGTACCAATAAACCTAAAAGTTCAGGTCGCAAAGGTATCGCCATACTCCACTTGACACAACTTAATGTATCATTTCCCGACTTCTGTATCGACACAACTAATGAGTACATTCTTGCCTCCATAAATCTATCTAACCTAATCAAAATAGCAATCCTTGGTATCTATATTTCCCTTCTTCCACCCCTGACACGAATTTACTCCTCCATGTAGTTAATAGCTTCCCGTACTCAATTATTATTGGCGACCTCAATTCTAAACACCGGAATTTTAGCTGTAGGTCAATCAACCAAAATGGTCTAATTCTTAATAACTTCATTTCTCAGCATGATCTCATATTAGGCAACAACAATATCCCAACCCATACTCACCATGATGGGACCCAAGACATTCTGGACCTTTCATTATACACGACAAAAATATCCCCCTACATTCAAGATTTCACAGTCCACCATGATATCGGAAGTGATCACTACCCCATATCTGTTACTTTAAATGGTGCCTATCCTCAAACCCCAAACACTCAACCAAATCTTTTTGATTACTCGGCCGCAAATTGGAACTCTTTCTGGGAATTTCTTGACCGAAATTTACCTCCAGTCATTACTCAGGCAAACGACACAGAATCTATTGATGACTATCTACTTCACATCACTAACGCAACAACTGATGCTATATACAAAATAATTCCCAAACGTGGTATTATTAGTTATCCAAATTCTTGGAAACTAACTAGAGAAGTACATTTACTGATCACCAAAAGGTGCAAACTGAGACGTCAATTTATAACTTCCCGAAACTCTATGATTAAAACCCAAATTAACCGGGTGACCAACCTCATCAAGCGCCGCATTAACGAACAAAGAGATCAAAACTGGTCCGAGTTTTGTGCATCTCTAGATAATTCTTATAAAGATCCGGCCACATTCTGGAGGAAGTTTAAAAGTATTTGTAACGACAATTCAACCAATAGGATTCCCAATTTAAAACATAATAACAGCTCAGCAACCGATGACCTCGAGAAAGCTAACTTATTAGCTGATTACTATAAGCAGGTTTTCGCCACTCCTAACTTGCCGCACTTTAATCATACTCATCTGGGTAACATTCAAAATTTTATTCAAAATAATATAACAGCATTCAGTTCGCATTTCCCGTCCTGTCTTCCCCACAATAGCAATGTCTACACTACTGCTCTTCAAAAACTAATCAAACCAATAACACCGGATGAGATAAAATTAATAATTAAAACATTAAAAGGCAGTGCCCCAGGTGAGGATGGTATACGAAATATTCTCAAAAAAGCATCACCTTCATTCTTAAGACATCTAACAGCCTTATTTAACCTCTCTTTTTATTCAGGCTACTATCCGCCTTCGTGCAAATCAGCCATAATTAAAGTAATACATGTACCTAAAACAAACCCTGCATCCAGTAACCCCAAAGACTATAGACCCATCAGCTTAATTAACAACATTGGCAAATTGCTTAAAAAAATATTAGCCACTCGAATTACATGGTATTTGGAAAGTGAGGAGCTACTTTCTGAAATACAAAATGCTTCCCGGAAAAACAGGCAGACAGCTGATCATTTGGTTCCGTTAACGGAATCAGTTACACAAGGATTTAATAGAAATCACACCACAGTCGGCTTATTTTTAGACGTGAAACAAGCCTTTGATTCAGTCTGGCACCAGGGGCTTAAATTCAAACTCCTACAATTTGACCTTCCGCCCACCCTAACGAGATGGATAGCCAGCTTTCTCGACAATAGAACAGCTAAAGTTAGAATCAACAACGCTACATCTCACACTGTTCGCCTCTCGGCAGGTGTTCTCCAAGGGTCAGTACTCAGCCCTCTGTTGTATATTCTCTATGTTAATGATATCCCCTTTCCTCAGCTCAAATATACTCATGCGTCGCAATATGCCGCGACGATATCGCGGTATGGACCATGTCACGCGATCCCCTCCTCACCGCCGCGAAAGTCCAATCCACAGTAGATAGCATTACCGCCTGGTGTAATACCTGGCAGGTTGCACTAAATGCCACTAAAACACAGGCCATAATGTTTAAACGCAAAATTGGGAGAAAAAACAAATCTATTTCCAAAGTTAAACTTAAAATTATGGACACCGAAATTAAATTTTCGTCTATTGTAAAATTCTTGGGCATTACATTTAATAGACGACTTACATGGACAAATCACTTTCAAACCATACTTTCTAAAGTCTATAAACGAATCAACTACCTCAGACGTATTGGTAGTATAGTCCGAGGATGTAGATCCAACACGATCCTCGCCATTTACAGAACATACATTCGACCGATAATTGAATATGGTAGCATGATCACGGTAAACACTCCCTCCTCCCATCTTAAGAAATTACAACGGGACCAAAATCTTGCCATTCGTCTTGCGCTTCGCCTGCCCAGATACACCCCGTTAGCATACGTCAATAAAGCGAGCTCCATCCCGCCTCTTAAGAAGAGACTCATTTATCTTGCAGCCAACTAATATAAAAAAGCAAATAACCGTACATCATTAACAAAACAAATTCCACGATTAGCAGCCACCCCATGCTCTTGGCAGCGATACCTCTCGCCTTATAATTACATACACGCCCTGAATGTAAACTCAAGTGTCTAACCATTCATGTTCTCTTTTTCATTTCCAGCATCGGGCACTGGTGAGGTTGAGTTTTTCGGCGCCTCACCAGTGAAAGTGGGTTTTTTCGGGGTACTCCCGTTTCCCTCCACATCAAAATTCCTCTTACTTTGGGTTTATAGATCCCAGCCCTGAAAAGAGGCCTCCCAGAACACATTTTAGTCAATTTAAAAGTTCAAGATGTATATTATAAAATTAGAAGATAAAACTAAGCTGACGCACTGCTTGCATCTCTCTGCTCGCTCACCTCACTCCGTGTTAACGCCAACCACTTCTTCTTTCACGATGTGATTATGTGAACTTTGGTGGATGTGATGCTGGACCTTCCTCGTCATTCTTTGAGAAGAGTTGCCGGCCAGGGAGACAACAGTTTCTCCTGACGCTCCTCAATCAAATTCAGTAAACTATCGACTTCCAGGTAATTTGTGACCATCGTGCGAGTCAAACAACTTACACGCCACTTCAGCCCAATCATCTTTTTCCGTAATCAGTTCGTTAATTTATTCTTGCCTTGTGTGGGGTGAAGAGAAACTGTAGTTTCTGACTGCCCCTGGTTATTTTTCGTTCGACCAGAACGAAATAATAATTTAACCAAAATTCCTACCTAGATCTGTCTGTCTGACACAGTCAGGCACCAATACTACAAGCGGAGACTACCTGAAAAATCAACGATAGCAGAGCGCGAAACCGCGGCGCAGATCTCACCAGGAGACCGGAATCAGAGTAGGGCTTGCACCTGGTTAAAAATAACCGATTAATAATTACTTGTTACAACACATCACACGCAAGAACATTATCACAAGGACAGGCTCGGAGAAAGCGGACCTATTAGCCGACTACTACGAATCCTCCTTCAGCGACTTAAATACAGTCGACTTTGACACACATCAACAACAACAGGTCAACAACTTCATAATCACAAATCAATCTTCATTCACACCGCAATTCCCTGGCGAGGCATTAGAAAAATACTCAAGTTAAATAAACAGTAAAATTACTATCGCAGAACTCAAAATTAACATTAAAAACTTGAAAAACACTTCTGGACACGACCAAATACCAAACATTCACAAAAAAAGGCTCTACGCCTATTATAACACCTCACAAACATCATGAACATCTCACTAAAAACTGACTACTACCCAGACACATGGAAAAAAGGCATAACCACCATGATTCCAAAGATACAAACAAACAGGACAAATCCGGATAATTTCCGTCCCATCAGTTTAAGTTGCCTTGGCAAACTGATGGAGAAAATTATGTCAACTCGTTTTCTTAGGAAAATCAGACAAAACATCACCTCACACGACTCACCGAATCAGTCGACAAAGCTTTTAATAACGATCACGTTACACTAGGTGTATTTTTAGATGTTAAAAAACATTTGATAGCGTATGGCACAACGCTAAATACAAATTAACACATCTGATAATAAATCCAACTATTATTGAATGGATATCAAACTTCCTAACAGATAGAACAGCACAAATCAATAAAACAATATCTAAATACAGGTAAACATCGAAAAAAACGCATCGATAAAGCGCGATAATCAGTTGGGCGCGATGGGGTCTTAGGCCCCAAATTTTTTGGGGTTTCTACAGAGGCCGCCGTTTAATATTACCACTGCTTAATGTAATCAGCCGGTTAATGTGATCAAAAATCAAAAACCAAATCCACTTCAATCTTTTTGTATGGTTTTTACGCCGCATATTGTGATCAAACCCCGGCCTGCATGTAATAATTCCTGGCTGTTAACTGCAGTAAAGTACATAATCTGCCAGTCATAGGATAGCTCTCAGTGCGTAGGCAAGAAGTATCAAAACTTTATTTTCATTAAAACCACAAGTCATCCTTGATCGACCGATGGATGACGAAGGATGAGTCATATACACTCATACACCAGTGACAGTGGCATGAAGTGCTGCAAACGATAGCGTCAATGTTGAAACCATATAAATTTCTAAGAAACAGCTCGCTCCCCAGAAGCTTTCAGACGAAATAGTTTCTTGGAAATCTGTGACGTCAGCTATTCCCTTTTATTATAATATCGCCGAATAACTGAAAGGTCTTGTAACACCAGCTCGTAGGCAGAATTTCGTCGACCGAATCAATTTTGTCGTGAGTGAATGGGATAGTGACCATCCGGTGGCGACAGACTGCAATTTTCATATTTTTTCAACATACAGCGTATTTATACCCATGGAGAAGAGAGGCACCAAAGGAATGCTTACACAGTACAAGAGAAGATACAGATTGTGCAGCGAATCGGAGCAGGGAAGCAAGGACCAAGATTATGAAAGAAATAGGAGTTCCAGAGTCTACACTTGAGGTTGGCTGAAGAATGAAGATCAACTGGGAGAATTCTGCAACCAGGTAGACAGAATGACAGGACTACAGAGGAAGAAAGCCAAGACAGCAGCAGACCCAGCAGTGGACATGGAAGTTTATGATTGGCTTGTGAGACTTCGAGCAGACAACATTCCCATCTCAGGACCCATGGTCCTTGCAAAGGCAGAGAAGACCTACCAGCAACTATACCAGAAAGAAGATTGGCAGCCCACCCATGGATGGCTACAGAGATTCAAGGAGCGGCACGGCATCACCCAGATCAAGATTTGTGGAGAGGCAAAGTCGGCAGATATAGCAGCAGTAGTGGAATTCATCCCTCAACTACAGCATTACATCAAGGAGAATAACTTCGAACTGAACCAGATCTACAATTGTGATGAGACAGCACTTTACTACAAGGCTATGCCAGATAGGACATTCACACTTCGGACAGAGACCCAGACATCAGGATACAAGCAAGTCAAAGACAAAGCAACTTTACTTTTCACCTGTAACTGGAGCAGCACCCACAAGATTCGACCACTACTCATTGGCAAGTTTCGACAACCAAGATGTTTCCATCACCTCAACATGAAGACACTACCACTTGACTACAACAGCAGCAAAAACGCATGGATGACAGCAACAATCTTTGAAGAATGGTTTCGTCCCAGCGGTCAGGAAGCACCTCAGAAGAAAGAAGAGAAGGCCGTACTACTATTGGATAATTGGCCAGCACACCCGCCGGCAGAGAACCTCACCAGCAGAGATGGAAAGATTACCGTACTCTACTTACCCAAAAACACCACCAGCAAGATTCAACCACTTGACCAAGGGATCATCGCCAGCTTCAAGAGAGAATACAGAGCTCAACTGGTCAAGGCCATAGTCGATGATATCAGCAACGTACCAGAGTTATTTCAAAATAACTGCAGAAGTGCCCCAAGGATCAGTCCTTTCTCCACTACTGTACATTATTTTTGTCAGCAATATACCTTTCCCCAGTTTAATACATACCCATAATTCGCAATTCGCAGACGACATCGCTATCTGGAATACCTCCAGAAACGCAGTAATATCCGTGTCTCATGTTCAATAATCACTAAACAATATCTCGAACTGGAGTAACAAGTGGAGATAAGTTTTAAATCCAACCAGAAACACAAGCAATCACCTCTTACAGGAAACTAAATAGACAAAGAAAAACTCCAGAAAAAGTAAAATTCTCTCTGGGAAATACGCCCATTAACATTTAATGACTAACTAGCAAACACCCAAACTGTCCACGAAAGACCATTATTCAAATATACAAGGCTTACATTCGTCCGTTAATAGAGTATGGATGTCATGTCACATATAGTCGAATAACAGTTCAGAGAATCCAAGTACAACAAAACAAAAGTACTAAGAGCAGCATACAGACTACCACCATACACTCCCATAAACTATATACACCAAATCAGTAACTTACCAACTCTTAGAAACAGACTAACAGAAATGTCATCCAAATATTATTTAAAAGAACAGAAACTAACTGCATCACTATGAAAATTAGCCAGTGCACCAACCAATATACTTCACCATACAACATATTTCAGCAATTACAAATCACACAACAAAGTATATAAAGGACAAACCTTATGTATACAGTTTCTTTCTTGAAATTATTCATTGTTATGATTGACAAAACCATATGTGTTGAGTTATGTAAGTTTGTGTGGGTGGCAATAATTTTGGTCTTTCATGTCTTCTTTGCTTAGTCACGGACAGGGGAATCCGACTGTCTAATTAAAACAAAGCATTGCGATGGCCGTCGGACGGTGCTGACGCAATGTGATTTCTGCCCAGTGCTCTGAATGTCAAAGTGAAGAAATTCAACCAAGCGCGGGTAAACGGCGGGAGTAACTATGACTCCCTTGGGTAGCCAAATGCCTCGTCATCTAAATAGTGACGGATTGACTCTCTATAGAGCCATAAAACATTGCCAATGTACTGCCCGTGGAGGTACCTCCCAGGGGTGCGGCTGGATACAAGGTCACCTGTAACTGAATCCTCCACATGTGAAGGAGAACACCAAAACCCGTATGATGAGCTCGCCGACCATCATATGTCCAAAGGCAGGGGCAGTCAGCTCCTGACAAAGGAAGGAAAACCTTTTAAACCATAGTGAGGACTCACCGAATTCGCTAGCTATCTGAGTGCCCGGTAGGAGGTTGCAGCCCTACCCTGTATTAGCATTTTGTAGGGACTGACCTACCCTACATCAGAGCTGGTTGTTATAGATATGGAAAGAAATATTAATGATAAAAGCTATGGTTTGGCGTTCGTGGGGTACCAGGGCGACGGCCAAACCCATGCTACTTGGCACCGCCCAGGGATGGTAGCTTCCAAGCGATTCCCCGGCGTCGAGGGAGAGGAAAGCCTAAGATCTGGAATAGAGGTATTGAATGAAACCTATTCCAACAACCAGACACATATCCAAGGTGTTTTGATTGCAACTAGTCAGACTGCCAGGGAGGCAGATGCCAAACCACTGAGGTGGACGGCCTAAGTTATGAATCCTCTGAAAATGAGGAAATAGAGTCTTTAAACAGCCGAACCATAGAGGTGGACGGCTTAAGTTACAGTCCCACAGTCAACAAGGGACAAAGGACAGATTTACCGAATAGTGACAAGGAATTGACGGTTGAAAGGGTATGGAGGACAGTAATTGTTAACCTACCCTATAAGAATAAACTTTTGGCTTGCGACCAGTGCCTACCGAGTTTACAAGTTTTCCTAGATTTGCAGACAATCTGGCAAATATTCATAACTCGGTGGCACAAGCGAGATGTATGTTTTGTGGAAAAGACGATAGCCACCATCATGCTATCGCATGTCATATACCGAAATGTCCCTATCGGCGTTCCGTAGCGTTCGCCAGTCAGTCTTCCAGTTTGGGATGTGAAGTCTGCAGCCTGAAATTTAAGACCAAATCAGGCATGTCTCAGCATAAGAGACATAAACATCCAAGGATCCGGAATGCCGAGTGCATTCAAATGTCTGGAGTTCGGACGCCGTCAGAGCGCCTCGCCAGGTAGTCTGGCCGAGGAAGAAGTACGAACCCCTCCGAGAGATGGTAGTAATATACTCGGGCCAAAAGAACATCAATGTTCTCTGTGCAGAACATCTACCAGGCAAAACTCCAAAACAGATCTCTGACAAATGCCGAGATCTTAATAAACAAAAACCGCCCGTCTGTACTGCTTCACACACCATCAAGAGTCGTGGAGATCCTGCTGACGTCGTTCAGTACAAGGAGCTCGACTGGGAAGGGATTAATATCCCGACCGGAGTTCTAAGTTCTGTCTGTACATATGTCAGCTGAGAGATCAGAAGGGACTCGACGAAGCAACCTGGCAGGAGGTCAAAGTTGTGACCAAAACATGGGTTGACGAGATCGCCCATTCTCAGACAACATGGAGAAACGAGAGAACTTGGCGCAGGCTCTTAAAGTCATTAATCCTGCCCGAAGGCCATACAAGAGGCGGTTCCACAGCGTAGAGCGCTTTAAAAGGTTCCAGAGAATGTTCGATTTTGAACGAAAACGCCTAGCTGAGGAGATATTAGACGGCCAGGATGCTGTCAGATGTCCCCTCAGTAAAGATCAGGTGAAAGACCATTACGATCAGGTCTATGGTGTTGCGAATAATAACGTCAATTTTGACGGCTGTCCATTTCCATCCAGGACAGACAACACCAGTATTCTGGAACCAATAACATCATCCGAAGTGAGTCAGGCACTTCGAGGCATGAAGAGAGGGGCCCCCGGTCCCGATAAGATCACTCTTCCTTTCTTACTCTACGCCTTAAGTATGGCATCACGCCTCCTTGGCAAGTCTGTATAACATCTGGTTATTCACGGGCCGCATTCCTGAATGCATGAAGGTCAATAAGTCGGTGCTCCTTCCGAAAGGATCGAGTAATCTGCACGAGGTCAAAAAAACTGGAGACCTATCACGATATCCTCTATCGTGCTTAGGTTATATTCCAGGATTATGGCCCGTCCCCTCGAGCAGGCCGTGCAGCTAAATTCCAGACAGCGTGGTTTTATTCCTCAAGCTGGTTGCAGAGACAACATCTTCCTGCTCCGTTCCATCATGAGGAAAGCCAAATGACATGGGACTCTGGCTATGGCCTTTTTAGACCTGTGTAAAGCCTTTGATACGGTTGGCCACGAACATCTTCTAGCCAGCCTTGCCAGATTTCATGTCCACCCACATTTCGTCCGACTTGTAGGGAACATGTATCAAGATGGTGTAACGTCATTTAGGGTTGGTATCGAGACTACCAAACCTATTCGCCTCCACAGAGGCGTTAAACAAGGGGACCCTATGTCTCCTATTTTGTTCAACATTGCCCTGGATCCTCTCATCCGTAA
Organism: Tachypleus tridentatus; assembly: GCF_004210375.1. Taxonomy (NCBI): domain Eukaryota; kingdom Metazoa; phylum Arthropoda; class Merostomata; order Xiphosura; family Limulidae; genus Tachypleus; species Tachypleus tridentatus. The sequence goes on from NC_134835.1 coordinate 1,222,019, forward strand.
GATCGAAGAGGTTAGCCGAGGCATATCGCTAAACAAGAAGCTGGATCCAGTTTCTACTTTGGCGTATGCTGATGATATGGCAGTGCTGGCAAAAGACCATGTTAGCTTACAGGAAATGTTGAACACTGTGAACGATTACTGTTTGGGTAATGGCTTCTCACTGAACATCTCGAAGAGTGCAGGAATGCTGATTAGGGGGTCCAGTAAGACCTTTACCGTCAATAATTGTTCACCATGGACAGTTAATGGCGAAGGACTCCCGATGATTGGACCCAAACAATCTTACCGTTACCTATGGGCCAATGTCTGTCCATGGACCGGGGTGTACAGCGAGACTGTACTTCCTCTCCTCGAGAAGTGGATAGATAACATCTCGAGGGTACCGCTCAAACCACACCAATGTGTTGAGATTCTCAACCGTTTTGCGGTACCCCGGCTCCTTTACCAACTCGAATTGGGAGCATCGAGTGGTAAATTATCGAGAGAAATGGACAATCTAATTAAAAAGACCGTGAAGAGCTGGTGTCATCTTCCGCCTTGCACGACCGACGGGTTACTCTATTCCCGTTATCGAGACAGTGGCCTAGCACTTGTCAAGTTGGAATCTCCGATTCCTACTCTTAAGATCAAGACAGGATTAAGGCATGTCCATTCAACGGACAAAACAATTAGATATTTAGCCAAAACTGATAACGTACTCGATAACAAGGGCGGGACTTCCGATCCCCTAAGCCCCAACAGACTTCCGGGACATATTCTAATTGGAGGGATATGGAAAGGAAGTGCTGGGAAGGTCTTGCCCTGAAAGGGCACGGTGTAAGTCTCTTCAAAGGTTCAAGATCTGCCAACCACTGGTTACCTAAACCAGTGGGAATGAAGGACCACCACTGGGTGAAGTGTCTTGCTTTGAGGGCAAATGTATATCCCACACGGGAAGCCCTCAGTCAAGGGAATTTGAGTACAAACGAAGAAGTTGCGAAATGCCGGGGTTGTTCTGCCCCGAGAGAGACCATATGTCATCTTAGTGGTCAATGTCCTAAATTAAAATCTATGAAGACACGGCGTCACAACAAGATCTGTGACCATTTAGTAAAAAAATGTGTAAGTAAAGGGTGGAAAGTACTCATAGAACCCACCATTGACACAGACAATGGTGAGCATCAGAGACCGGATCTGATCTTCCATCGTGAGGATAAAGCGGTGGTTGTTGATGTGATGGTCCGATACGAACTCATGTATAGCTCCCTAGAGGAAGCATACAATTCCAAGGTCGCCCGCTATGAAGAGCTCGCACCACAAATTAAAGATCTAACTGGTGCAACTTCTATTGTTTTCCACCGTTTACACGGAAGTACTGGCAGACCTGGACATAAGATCTAAATATTTTGAAGAGTTCTTGTGCCGACGTGCGATGCTTTACACCCTAGATGTGTTGTGGAAGGCAAACAATGAAAAACACCTCGCCTGGTAAGGCAATTACCGCCCACAACACATGACGAAATTTAAACAGCCTCTTGTCATTAGACCAATGTAGGTATAATGTACAAATGAATTGATCTTTATGCGTCTTCACTATCGGCATCTGTCGATATCATCGACCCTGACGTAAAATTGGGTAATCTTATAATATCGATAGCCAAATGCCTTGTCATCCCTCAGACTGATGACGACCAAGATATTGACCTAGTTTCTATCCCCAATTTAAGTATAATAAGATCTCCGTTTGGAATACACCGTCGCGATACAGAGTGCCTAAATTCCGCTATGCTCCGAAAAAAGCTGCATTGCCTATGTGTCAAAGAACAATACCTATCCCCTCATTAAACCTTTGTTACAAATTTCCCTGATATTTAAGGCACGATTAGGGTAGACTATTCGGCGCCCTGACCGTGAAAGTGGGTTTTCTCGGGGCACTCCCGTTTACCCCCACAACAAACTTTTTGGGTATGCCTTTACCCAGGCCCTGAAAAGAGGTACGTCTTCCTATCCCGAACTTCTCCTGTATCTTTCTACACTCCTCCACTTTATGTACCGCCCCTCCCGTTCTCCTCCGACTTCGTTTGTCTCCTGCTCGACCATATCCAACTAATCTCAAAACATGCTCTAGAAATTACCCAATGATCCAGTTTGCTCATCGAGAGATCTTGAACCCTCAATCATGCGCGGGGTTGAAGAGAAACAAAAGTTTCTGAGCGCCCCTGGTTTGCCTTAGGGGTTCCCCTAAGGTCTTTAAAACCAAAATTACTGTCAAGTCTAAATGAAATGAAACAGTTTCTGGAGTTTCAAGGCCGCCGTCAAGCAGAGCAGACGTGTAAGTCGAGAGCTGCGAGACACGTACTTTAAAGACAAGGTATACTTTGTTGAAGTGCATAATTCCCAAGTTTTATTCTAAAAGGTTAACCCTTAGTCCTTATTAGGACTAGTAAAACAGGATGAACGCAACGCGATCTAACGGAAAAGCCCTATCAAACGAAAAAATCATTGAAATGCTAAACAAGGCGATGGAAGGACCAGCCTCAGAATCCCTGAGCAGTTCGACAGAGAGTTCTGAAAGCGAATACTCAGGAGCAGAAGAATAATCGAGACAAGAATCTCAAGAAGCAAATGCGACCTCAAACAAGAGGAGGCTGAAGAAGAAAAAGGACAAGGTAAGTATGGTTTCGGACACTACTCACCTTAACCTTAATGACACTACTAACAATACTAAAGATTCAAGTGTTAATAACGTAACCAATGTTAATAATGACAAAGCCACTAGTTCTAACAAAAATAACGCAACTAACCTGAATACTAACAACACCGCTAACGCCACTAGTTCTAAAAACACCACCACTGTCACACAAACACACGATTCTCATCATTACAGAATCCCAACTGTTCATTGAAGGAATTAACAACACAACACGCATCCCACAGATAGTCAAACAACTGACGGCCTATTACCCGGGCATCCAGTTTAAGGACATCAAACGTCTTCCTAATGGAAGAATCATGTTAAAATGCTCTGAACCACAAGAATTTGCACATATTTTGGCCCACTGGCCCATTCGGGGTCCAAGCCACCATTAGTACACCAAAAAACAACACGCTAAAATTAACTGTCATTATCAAGGTGTCGATTCCGACATTTAAGATAATGAAATCACAGATGAATTAAAAACTCAAGGCTAAGACATTGTATCATCAAACCGAATCATATCCTTTAGAACGAAACAAAAAACGCCACTGATCAAGGTAACCGTCAACAATAAAGATGATCAAGACAAATTATTAAAAAACGGTTGCTTCCTATTTTTCAAGAGACACACGACCAAACAGGAAAAAACACACCAAAAGCCCATAATTCAAATGCTACAAATGTCAAAGGTTCGGACACACGAAAACCAATTGTATGGCCAAGGACAGATGTGTGAGATGTGGCGGACCTCACGAGGTTGCTCAGTGTCCTAACGAGCGTAACCAAGTGAGATGCGCAAACTGTCAGGGCCCTCAGGCAGCCAGCTACAAAGGCTGCCCTAAATACACTCAAATACGTAATAGATTTATTTTCAAAACCACGAACAATAACAATCAAACCCAAGGCACCCTTTACATCACCAAACAACCTTTACTACAAACTCCAGCAGACTCCCAAATCAAACACTCTCAACCTCAACCAACACGTACTTTCGCAGACGTCACACGCCCGAAAACAACACAAGCATTCAACCCCACAGAATTCACCACAAACTTACTAGCAATGCTAATAGAATTGAGTGATCTCCCCACATTCGAATCGAGGCACGAGTCACTCAAATCTGTTTATAGCCTTGCAAGTTATTACTTTCACCTTCCTCACCTCAAACCACACCATCTTTCACTCAAAATTCATGCAAGGGAAATAAAACAACACAATGATACAACACATTAAAATCTTACACCTCAAATGCCAAGGAAATCTCAAAGACAAAAGGATAGAAATATAGAACATAAACAAACATATAAACGCCAACATAATCATCGTTTCAGAAACACTTTGCACAGAGAAACAAAACACCACAATCCCCGGATTCATCACGCACAGCATACCTCACTCGGAAAACAACAGAGGTATAATAGCTTACTTTAGTACGAAAATATCGCATTTAATCTCGATAGAAGATTCCTTTAGATCTAACATAAATGAAACCATTTTTTGTAATATACACTTTAACAACCGGCTAACTATTCCGATTCTAGCCATATATTGCTCACCAACTAAAGATATTGACATTAACTTCCTTCAAAAATGTGTTAATCGCAAACCCAAACCAATTATTATTGGGGATTTTAATTCTCCGCATACAGAACTAAGGGGGAAACAGAAACACACGCAGAAGGTTGTGTATAAAACATTTCTTTCTAGTAACAAAATGCACCTAATTAACGACCATACACCTACACACTTTTCAGCCGCCAACGGCTCATATGACGTACTTGATTTCATCATAGCACCCAAGGACATGGTAAACAGAATCTCTAACTTTAAAGTGCATGATGAAATCACTAGTGACCACTTCCCAGTTTCATGTATGATTCACCCACGCGACCCTGCCGTGGCGTACGTGACACCCTCTGCATACACCTATACCAAAACTGACTGGCTCACTTTCAATGCTACACTGGACTCATATCTACCCTACCCAATTGAACATGCTAACAACAAAAGAGAACTAGACAATTATGTAAATCAAGTTACAGAAGCCATACAGAAAGCCATAAAAAACACAATCCCTAAAACAAGGAGAAAGCACTCACATAATCAATGGACTTTAACACCGGAAATTCATGCACTGATAATCGAACGAACACACTATATTACACGTGATCCATCTATTAAAACACAGAACACATCAACAGAACAAATACAAAAATTAAACAAGAAATTAAAATAGCAAAAGAAACTAATTGGCAAAACTTTTGTACAAATTTAGAAAAAATAAAGAATTTTGGAAAAAATTCAAGAGCATTTCTTCAGACAAAAACCCAAATCACATGCTTCAACATATCGCACACAACAATATTTCAACAAATTTATTTCACCATACAACATACTTCAGGAATCACAAATCACACAACAAAGTACTTAAAGGGCAAAACTCGCGTAAATATTATGCATTTTCTTTTTCAGGTCTCGGGCACAGGACAGGTAAATCTTTCAGCACCTGTCCTGTGACAGTGGGGTTTTCTCGGAGCACTCCCGTTTTTCCCACAGCCAAGGCAACATTATTGCCATGCCCCGGACCGGGTCGTTTCGCGTTTATGTTGATGGTCATATTTAGTTTGACATCTGCTTTTCGGGATCTGGTCTGGCTGGTCTCTCCGGTGCTACCTTTGTCTCACTCATCAGTATTATGACCAACGTCACTCCTTCACCTAAAGAGTCAAAGTAAAAGAATATAATAAGAACATAATTATATCAGAAACATTGGCAAAAGATAACTATACTGTCAATTTACCTGGTTTCAACTCATTCTCGAGACCGAGAACAGTGAAACCAGAGGAATTGTAATGTATTTTAAGTATAACATCAGCCCACATATAGAAATCGAAAGAAACATTTTCTCAAACACAAATGAAACAATGTTAAAAATGTTAGAAAACAATAACATGCACGCCATAAACTACAGACATGTACGACGTACTTGACCTTGTAATCGTCCCCGACTATCTTTTAGTCCAGTGATGGCGAACCTATGGCACGCGTGCCAGAGGTGGCACGCAAGGCCACGATTGCTGGCACGTGATAGGATTCCCGCATCTTTGCGAAGACATATGTAGCGAGCTAGGTAATTATGAGAGGTGGCATGACCTGAGAGCACTAGGGTTCAAATACTTCGATTTTCAGGGCCTCCTCGTGGTGCAGAGGAGGCAATGCGCGTAAGTGTAGCTAACACTAGAACTAGAGATATTCCCGGTAGGATCGATGAGAAGGATTGGATATCGGTAAAGCCTGGGAAATCGTTGTTCCCAGTTTAATGCGTCTTAACGTCATCCCTTGTCTGCTTCGGGTTAGATTAATACTATAATATATCCCAGGGATATATTAGGGATATTATCCCTACAGGTTGAATGTCGAACCTTTTGAACGACGGGGGTGGCATCGTAAGTCATTACATCTATTCGTCTTGGTCTTCAACCAATATGAATAAATAATTATATCGGTTACTTATTATTCTGCAGTCATGAAGAATTATACAAAAAACAGAAAACTTGTCATAAATCATTCTTTGTAATTTTATTGAAAATTTGAATATAATACAAGATAAATGCAGCTAAAAATGCAAAACATTATAAACTTGATTAACTTGAGAATATTTTTCAAACAATCGTGTTTAGTTTTAAATTTTGCACTCCACATTATCATGGCATTAAAAAAAGCTACATTAACGAAACGGGCCAATTTAATTTGTTTAAATATTTAACTGTTCTTTGTTTAAGTAAATTTTTAAAAGTTTGTTTCATTAAACTTTACTTTTGTATGTTTAAGTTATACCAAAAATGAATGCAAAGAAGGCAAAGCTAATGGATAGTGGACGATTATTTCAAGAAAATTGGACAAAATTTGGAACCATTGAGCATAGCGGAAAAGCGTTATGTTATGTGGTGAAAGTGTTGTGTGTCGTACTTCAAGTGTCAAACGGCATTTTGAAACCAACCACAAAAATGTTGCTGAACTTGATGAAACAGAAAAGGAGGAATTTCTTGCAAACGAACTGAGGAAATATCATTCTCATTGTCTTATTCTTGGAATCTTTCTTTCTAAACCTAATCGTTTGACGAAGGCCAGCTTTCAAATTTCATTATGTATCGCTAAACATGGCAAGTCTCTATCTGATAGAGATTTCACAAAAACGACTATGTTAGCTGGAAGTGATTCCCTTTTTAGTGATTTTTCAAATAAACGTGAAATTTTACAACGAATCTGTGTGGTAGCACTTAGCAGAAATATCGTGAAAGATCGTATCTTACGTATGGCAAATGATGTCAATCAACAACTCAGTACTGATTTACAAAAGGCTTCTTGTTACTCCATGTGTTTGGATGAGAGTACGGATATAAATAATCATGCAAGGTTAGCAGTAATTTTGCGTTATGCTGTTGGTGACTCCATGAGGGAAGAATTGGTGAAACTGATTTCTTTACCCGGAAGAACACAAGGAGTAGATATTTACAATGCTGTGATGGAATGTTTTTTGACACAAAGTATTAAGCACGAAAAGACAGTTTCGATCACTAGTGATGGAGCACCATGTATGGTTGGGTCAACATCTGGTTTCATAAAGTTGTTTGAGAACAAAATAATACATCAAGTCATCCAGTTTCATTGTATTATACATCAAGCTCTTTGTGCAAAAGAAAGTAGCAAAAAATTAGATGATATACTCAAAGATGTTACAAAAATGGTGAATTACATTATGACTCGTGCGCTTCATTTTCGTCAGTTTCAAACACTTCTTGATGAGGTTCAAGCACAATATAGTACTTTAATTATGTATAACAATATCCGATGGTTGAGCAGAGGACGTTTTCTGGAAAGATTTATTGCTTGCTTGAACGAAATTAGATTTTTTATGCATGAAAATGGACAAGACTTTCCACAGCTCACTGATGTGGCTTGGCTTAATAACCTCATGTTCTTTACAGACTTTATATCACACTTCAATGCACTGAACACAAAACTACAAGGAGTAGGAAAAACAGCAGAAAGAATGTTCTGTGATATAAAGGTATTTGAGAGAAAATTGCAAGTTTTTGAAAAAGACATCGAAGGTGGGGAACTCAAATATTTTCCAAATCTGAAAATGCATTTAGAAAACTCGACAACATTTGCAGACTGTTCCTTAAGCAAACAGGAAATCTCCAAAAATTTTCAAGCATTATCGCGGTAGCGAAGGAGAATTTTAGTAACAGATTTATACAGTTTCGGAAGATAGAAAAAAACTAGAGAAAGATCTCGATCTTTCCTGTTTACACTAGTTGGGTTTGAAAACTCTAGAAATGGAGCTGGTAGAATTACAGAAAAACTATACTTGGACTAATAAATTCTGTGCCCTGCATAAAACACTTGAGAAAATAGAGTGTGGAGGGATCTTGGAAGAAAACGTTGCAAAGAGTTGTGAAAATGAAATTCTTAAAGTGTGGAATTCTTTGCCAATTAATTTTAAGTCAATGAAATTACTTGGAATAGCTCTTCTTACTTTGTTTGGATCATCTTACGCTTGTGAGCAGCTGTTTTCAACTTTGAATTTTATCAAATCAGACAGAAGAAACAAGCTTACAGATGAACTGAGTGCTGCATGTGTTGCTCTCAAATCAACAAAATATGAACCATCAATTAACAAGTTATCCGAGTGTTCACAACAGCAGAGATCGCATTGATTTAATAAAATTCAAGACAAAATATACAAATTTTAAGTCAAGGCTGTTTATTAGTTTCATTGAAACTTTTGTAATTTGACTTTTTTTAAAATAAAGATACTCATCAAAAAGTCTGTTTTTTATTGGAAAGTAACTGTCATTTTTATGAAAATCCTGGCACGTTCGGATAGACAAAATTATTTTGGGTCACAATTGAGGCACGCAATCTCTAAAAGGTTCGCCATCACTGTTTTACCTTATACACGGAATTTCAAGGTTCACCTTGACCCTTTTCCAGTTTTTTTTCAAAATCTCGTACAACAAACAGGATTTACCAACAGATCTCCCACAGGTCGAAAATTATACAAAAACTGACTGGATAACCTTCAATAACACCCTAACCACACTCTCACCAGACGAAATTACAAGCGTTACAAACAAAGTATACAAGTACGTTAACGACGTCACGAATGCTATTTCAAAAGCCGTGGATACAGTCATTCCCTCTAGACAAAAGAATACTCCCAAGCAAAACTGGACATTGACGCCAGAAATACATAATCTTATTAAAGAACGCAGGAAACTGAGGCGACTACATGAAAAGTAGAGACCAAACAGTACAGACAGTCGAGTTTTAAGTTGGCAATGCTGTTAGTTGAACATTCTCCAGAATGTATAAATTGTCTAATGACGCACATAACTCCGACCAATTTTTTTGTTCGTTAATTAGACGCCAGATAAGGTTATTGACTCGATTGATTTGGGTTTTAATAGCGGGGTCGCAGGAGATTATGAATTGGCATCTTTGAGTTTACGTCTTTTGGTGATATGTGACTTAACTACTCTAGTAAGTTTCCATGAGTTTGGATGATTATTGAGATGGTGCTTGGGAACTATTGTGTTCATTGCATTAGTTACTGTGTTGGTGATTATGGAAAAATAATCATCTTTGGACTTGGGGTTGTTAGCTTGACTAATAACTTGTGGTAGATTTTTTATCGATGTATTCCCAAAGAGTCCCAGTTAGTAGCAGAGAAATCTAAAATACTGGGTGGGGTAGTTGTGGTTTGAGAGCAGGTGCTATGTACAGATATGGGGTAGCGGTCTCAGCCGATGTCATTGTGCACTCAAAAGTTTCGTACAGAGGGGGATATGTTCGTTGTGTACAGACCAAGGTCGAGGATATCTTGAGTCCCGTTATGGTGAGTATGAGTTGGGGTATTGTTGTTGCCTAAAATGAGATTATGTTGAGAAATAAAGCTGTTAAGAATGAGCCCGTTCCTGTTGTTGATCCTGCAGTGGGAATTGCAGTGTTTAGAGATAAGGTCGCTTAGGATGATTGTATGTGGGAAGCTGTTTACTACCTGAAGAAATAAATTTGTGTCTGGTGTAGTTGAAGGAGGAGAAGTATAAATTGCTGTTTTTGTTTTGTTTGATAGGTGTATTGTTGCTAGGATGTATTCGTTGGTTGAGTTGATGTGTCAGGAAATGATACACTGAGTTGTTTGATATGAAGCATGGCGATACCTCCGAGACCTTTGGGTTTAGAGATGCAGTGATAGCCCGGTAGGCTAAAATTACTATTGATGTTGAGAAGTGTTTCACTAATAATAACTAAATGTATGTTCTCTTTTTTACACAAGTTAAATAGTTCGTATTGTTTGTGGTTTAAGTCGCTCTGAATGTTAATTGCTAAAATGTTTAAGAACTGACTTGATCTTTGTCATCGGCGATCCTTTGGAACACTATCTTTGAGTCTCTTGGTGTCGTATGGTTGAAATTTAAAGTAGTGGGGAGTAGATCTGACTATACCTGCAATTAGCTCGTCGGAGTTGTAATAATCTCCCATGACCTTGAGTACAGTCTCCTTTACGAATGAAATCATACATTTAATTAGAAGTCAATGTGTTTGTGTTGATTGGGCAGTTTCTCGACTGCGGCCTGTTGCCTCGGCGTTGGTCTCTTTTGGGGATGTAGGGACTGAGAAAGATGCTGGCTGGTTCTGGTGGATTTTCGGCTGGGTTGTTGGTTTAGCGCTGGAACTTGGCAGTGTGTTCAGTTTATCCATGTTCATAGTGGGATTTGTCAAAGAAAACCACATTCACATCACCCAGGCTCAGAATGAAATAATGGAGCTGTTCAGCCATCAAATATTGAGGAACATAGCACAACGTGCAGCAAAGTAAAATCTTTGCATTAATGGTTGATGTCTCATGGACGTCAAGGTTCTCATTTAGGTATTGTACACACACTGCTTCCTGTATGGCACCTGTAACATCTTGAGTGCCATTTCTTGGTTTGTACAGTGTTTCCAATACAACTGGTGAAACAATATCCTCGACTATTCTTGATGTACTGACTAGAATCAATTTACCACTGTCAGGATTAAGAGCACAACCTTATGATGGAGCCGCTAACATGAGTGGTGCGTACAGTGGATGCCAGGCAAAAATAAAAGAGAACCAACCGTCAGCTTTGTTTTTCTACGCTGTTGAAGGTTGTGTATGTGTTCGAGATTTTATCTAGTGAGTACATGAACTTGGTGTCTTGCTTCAGACGTTAGGCAAATATAAGACAATCTTTGAAAATATTGTATCGTCAGACAGCCACAATGGCCCACTTAAATACATCCGCCCACTGTCCAACATGCTGGTTGTGCCACCTATCTGCAAATACACGTGCTACTGATTACTACAGTGACATTGTTGATTCTTTGTCTGAATTCGCAAATGAAAAATCAGATGTAGCAGTAAAAGCACGAGGTCTGCTGGACAGATTTGACAAAGAAACGACAGTTTTAGGATTGTTGATGGCTCAGCATCTATTAGCTGCATTAGAGGAGCTAAACCGTGAATTCCAAGCAAAATCAGCGACAGTATTGGCATGATTGAAGCATCTGCAATGACAGTTGAGCAATTGCGGGTATTGCGAACAGAGGACTATTACAACAAGATATTTGATGAAGCTGAGAAAAAGGTAACTTCCCTAGATCTGGTGCTTATTGAGCTACCACGCATTCGCAGACCCCCCAGAAGGATCACAGGTGATGGCTCAGCACACCATTCTACAACAGCTAGAGATTACTACAGAAGCCAATATTTTGAATTTGAGGACACAGTCATAGAACATCTGACCACTAGATTCAATGCAGACAACAATGACTTGAGGAAATATCTAGCACTTGAGAATATGATCACATCTGGCAAGATTGACAAGTCGGTTATAAATTGCTATCGAGCCGTTGTGCAGAGATTTCTGGAGTTTTAGTTCCCACGTTCAAAGGAACAATAAAAGCAGTATCTTTGAAAGGTGCAAAGGATACTTACTGTAAGATGCATGAAACAAGCCAGCAGATGTTTAGTGAAGTGTTTCTTCTCATGAAAATTTTGCTTGTATATCCAATATCCAGCTGCGAATGTAAACGCAGCTTTTCTGAAATAAGACGGTTGAAGACGTGATTAAGGTCACCTATGTCCCAGTGCCGCCTCAACCACGTGGCAGTTTGTCAAACTCACAAAAATGAGGTCGACAAGATAAATATAGAAGAGCTTATGAAAGAATTCATAAACAGATCATCACAAAGGAGGTCTACTTTTGGGAACATGTAGACTAGAGGACAAAATGAATCTTACTTAAATGAATGAAAAGTGTGAATAATTATGTGCTACATTGTATTGATTTGTAATTTTCAAGAGATCACAAGGACATTTTTAACAAACAACATTAACAGTTTTTCAGTAGATATAAACTTATCAAGGGTAATTACTACTTTTATTAATATTTGAAAACGTAATTCATGAAATGAAAGTTATTAGTAACCTTGTCAAGTATAATGGCAATCTTTTATACAGAAATAAATTCATGTGACACTTCATTTGTGACACATTTGTCTTTATTTTATTAACATTTTGAAAACTGTTCACAACACCTCACTTATACAAACCTACATGGAAAGCTTGAAGTATCGATTGTGGTATATATAGGTATTGCTTCAGGTTCTTATTAAAAAACTGCTTTAATAGTATGATCTGCTGAGGCATATACGTTAATTAATCTTATTTTCTGTCTATTGTGTTCTATATCTAAATATATTATCCTACCATAATATTCATGTCTTACTGCTTTAACTTTATCTGTGTAATTTATACTTAATATAATGCCTGCTTCATTAGGTTTTCCCAATGACCAGTACGATAAGACATTATGTTTCTTATTGAATTGTCTGATCTATGTTATTGAGATGAAATTCTTGTACCACAAGAATATCAGCTCTATTTCTCTTCATCATATCTATTACTATCTGTTGTTTTAAGGTTTTTAGAAAACCTTGAGTGTTTAAAGTTATTTTTAGTTGCATTGAACGTTTATATAATTTTTTATAAAACAGAGTGAGAAATAGATTAAAGAGAAAAGAAAAGGAAATGAGATAATTGCAATTTAACAATGAGGCTCTTACGACTACATAAGGAATTATCTACTTACATTTCTCATGTACTTCTTGATACTCTTTTCGGTCGATGTTGCTGACCGTGACCTTTTCGTTGTTTTTTTGTTTTCATCCATACCTTCCTCGCTGTCCGAATATGACTCGGACAGTAGAAGGTCTTTGGCAAGAAGCTCTATACCCGGTCTACATTGCTTGTATTTGTCTGTTGTCTTTTTCGACTGTTGTGTTTCTTCTTCTTTAGAATCAGCCATTATTTTCCTGGATACACCTCTGAAGTTGTTTTCTCTTTCACTTTCTTTTCCCCCATTCGTAGTTACTTGTTTCTGTTTCAGGTCCGTTTTTTCCGATTTCGTTACCACTTCAGTTGTATCTTGTTTCTCTTCCATTTTGGTTGTTTCTTGTTCGTCTTCTTCGTTTTCATCTGCTTTCTCTACTACATTTTCTGTCTCTTCTTCTACCTCCATGTTATTAGCTTCATTTCCTTGTACTTTCTCTGCCGTATCTTTCACTACTTTTTGAACTACTTTCTCTCCTTGATCTTTCTCCTCACCCGATTTAAGAACTGCAGCGAATGATTTATTTTTACACAATTTGTGGAGGTGATCTTCACATTTTTTTTACACCCTTTTTTACATTCGCTGGGTGAGTGACCGACTCCGTCGTACTTAGCGGCCGATTGTACAGCCATTGTATGCCCTAAGTGGCCTTCTTTGCATTCCTGGGTAATTTGCCATTACCCTGAACTGGCCGATGTACAAAAAGTTGGATATCGGGGTAGACATGTCGATCCGTATACTTCTGGCACCGTTGAATACTTTCGTGTTAACGTGGGTTTCTCTTATAACGTTCCATAGCTATTAGGGAGCTGGCTAGATATTCATTAGGAACTTCATGTGGAAGGTTCCTAATTCTTACCACGGTCACATTAGAACCAGCTGGAGTCGAGTCTCGCTGAGTGGGTATTTGGGTATTGATGTTAAATACCCAGGAGGGTCAGGTACATTAGACCTCCTCCCGAACGTTGATAGCGTCTGTCGTTCAGGGATTAGTTTTATAATAGCTTTGAGCCAGAGTATAAGCATAACACCGTACTCGGGCCCATTTCAGGGCACAGTCCATGCATGGACGCACAAGAAAAGGTTTTTTCTTCTTTAATTATTTCTTTTTTTTTTTAATATATTTTTATCTTTTTGATTTTTTTGTATTTTATATAATATATATGATTTTCATTTAATATTTTTTTCTTTTGTCTTCTTATGTTACTTTTCTCCATGGAGAAAATGCTACTACTACTAGTAGTAACGATAAAATTAAAAAAAAAAATTATATGTGAAAATTTAGGATCAATAAAAGAAAAACAAGGATTAAATGTCTAGTGCAAGGTGGCCAGCTTGTGTTACATGTGTTAAATACATGTTAAAAGGGGAGAGGTATTTAGGGCTATTTACATCATGTATGTGGTATCTGTCGAGATCACACATTAAGTTATTCTTATGCCAATTCTTATTGAAATATTTTAGAGAATTATGCAAGAGTCTTTCAGATATTGTGTCTATGTTTGCGTACTTGTGCATGAATGTGGTTGAGGTGCTACGTGGTAATTTATATGCCGAAGTTAGTACTGAATTTTGTATTCGTTGAAGTTTCTGTACATGTGTGGGTGCTATGTTAATCCAGGCAGGTGATGCATATTCTATTATGGGTCTAATGTACGTTTTGTAGATTTTAAGTATATCGTCTGGTGATGTTTTTGGATTTTACCTGAAAGACTTCTTGCATAGTTTGCTCTTTTCCAGATTCGTTTCAGTATATTTTTAATATGCGGTAATCACGTTAATTTTGAATCGTAAGTTAGACCTAGAAATTTAGCAGACGTAGCAGTCAGTAAAAGTGATCCATTCCTGTAGAGCTTTGGTGGATCTTTTTTCAGCTTATTCAGTCTGCTGAATAATATCACATGGGTTTTCGGAATATTGATTTTTATTCTATATTTCTGGCAGTATTCTTCGATGTTATTTAGAACTGGTTGTAGGTTCGTTGCTGCAATTGAAGGAGTGTAGGCACTTTTCCAGACTGCTACATCGTCAGCAAACTGTGATGCATAATCTAAATTTAGGTCCGACAGAGGCATATTACTCACATACATGATAAATAATATAGAGCTAACAACCCCTTCCTGCGGGACTATTGCTTTGGGTGAAAAGGACCATGAGTGGGCCCCATTCACATTTACTTTGCACATGCTGTTTTCCAGGAAGTTGGACAGCCAGCGAATAGTTTCCTGGGGTAATGCCATTTCATGTAACCTATGACGCAAACCATTATGCCACACTGTGTCAAAAGCTTTCTCAATATCGAGAAAGCAAGCTACAGTGCATTCGTTTTTGTTAAAGCTGTCAGTAATTGATTCTGTAAGTCGAATCAGGTGGTCTGAAGTTTGGCGGTATTTTCGAAATCCGTTTTGAATTTCAGGTAATTTTGAATTTTCTTCTAAGTATACTGAGAGACGATTACTAATTATCCTCTCTAATACTTTGCCAAGAAACGGGGATATATCCAGTTGATAATGATAGATTAAATGAGGCTCTTAGGTGTTCGTATAATCTCCGAGTGCTGTGTTTTAGGAGGATAGCTTGAATACCATCTTCTCCAGGGGCTTTGTTTTTTGTGTTTTTAATAGCAGTTACTACTTCTGTAACAGTGATATGTTTTACCAGTTGATGAGTGCTCCAGTATTTTGTTTTTTTCTTGGTGCGTAATGGTGTTGACTGGAAATACAGGTGTGTAAAAGCTTTTGTTGTGATCAATAAAGTTATTAACTGTATTATAGAAGTATCTGTTCATGTCTGGTTCATGATGTGTCTTGAACGTGTTTTCTAGGTGTTTTTAAATATCTCAGCTTTTTCTATGTCAGTGTACGCTGTTTCTCCATCCAGTTCAAGTGGTGGATATACTGTGTTTGTTGTTCCTGTATTCGTAAATCTTTTTAAGTGTGTCCAGAATTGTTTTGGATCAGTTTTGTGATTTAGTTCCGAACAGAAGGTGTCCCAGATTTGTTGTTTTTGTCGTCGGATTAAATGTATCTTCTTCCTTATAGTGTTGATCTGTGTTTTAAGTGCGGGGTTGCGATTTTGAATGTACTGTCTGCGGAGTATACGTCTGTTTGTAATAAGTATATTATGTCTTTATGTGGTTGCCATGAGCGAGTTGTTGTGAAGTGTTTTTGTTTCGGTATAGAACTGTTGGCTGCATGTTTTAGACACTCAGAGATGATGACAGTATGCATCTATATCTGATGCGTCCGCGGCAATATGTGGTACTTCGGGGAGGTAAGGTTTGATTTAAGATAGTTTGAAAAACTGGCCAATTAGCTTTGTTGTAATTCAGTTGATCTTTAACTATGATTTTATTTAAGTGGGGAATGAGATTGAAGATACAAACTGGGAGGTGGTCACTGTCCAAATCGTGACCAACATTAAAGTTTACGAATTTGCGACTCATATTTGACGAACACAGGCATAGGTCCAGTATTTCACTGGTGCCGTGTGCGTACGAGATATGTGTCGGTGTTGCATCATTTAATAAAATCATGTTAGATTCATCCAAAAATTGAAAAAAGTATATTGCCGTTTGCGTTTGTACTTCGACAGTTGAATGCTATATGTTTACTATTTAGTTCGCCCGTAATGATTAGATTAGGACTGTTATTATTCAATGAATGCAAAAGATTTGCATCTAACACTGTACTAGGCGAGCAGTAGATGCCCGCCATAGTAACGTCTGTATGATTTTGCGTTTTTATATTAATGATTATAGATTCGTTACTGGAAGGGATACTAAGTTCCTGAACTATAAGTTCAGTCCTATACAACAATAAAATACCTCTGTTTGGATCTCTATTATGATCAGAAAGAGCTTAATCTTGTTCAGAATTTGTGTGTTGTGGAATATCCAGGGTGGGGTTTGAGATACTTAAACTACTAGTTATTGGCTTATCGTTATCTATATCCGTAGGCTTAGCCACACTATCGTCAGAATAGCTGGAACATACTTGTATTCTTTACTTATAAAAAGGTAAAAAACCCGATATTAAAACTTTAACTGTAATGTACAACGAGAAAGTACAACATATCTTTTTCCCTCCTAACGGCTGCAGGCACTCAACCGCTTCGGGGCCTAACTTTTCCTCTACCTCTTTGATAACCTCATGCAGCAGGGCTCCTTCAAGAATATCGGTATACACAGAATTCCTTCTATTAATTTTTAGCTCGTGTCACAATGGCACTAAAGACTAATTTCTAAGTCCCACTGAATTAAGTTCTATCTGAGTAACTTTCCTTCCAACAGAAAAAATTACTTGCCTTACCGTTGGTCTTCTCTTGCCTCGATTTAGCCTTTCTGCGATAGTTTAGTTTTTCCGTAGAATACTACACACGCACGTGGAATTACACTCTTCGACTTCCGTGCTGCGAATAACAATAACCATAGAAGGTATACAACAAGAACTAGAAAATCAAAATATACCTTACAACAAAGTAGAAAAATAACTTCCAAAGTAACAAACAAATAACCTTAATAAGAGTAGACAGAACAAAACAAAACATTTTGGAACTAATAAACAACGGTATCACTCTCTGGTACCAAAGATTTCAAATTATTCCCCATCTATTAGGAATCTTTAAATTTATCAATTTATTCTGGCTACTTCCCACTTTCTTGGAAGCAAGCCAATATACTAATGTTCCATAAACAAGGAAAGCCAGCCAATAAACCAGTTATCGATCCATCAGCCTGACCAGCCATGTATGCAAGATTCTTGAAATAATAATAATTAGTAATAGACTCTCCACATTTTTGGAGATAACATCAAAATTGCCTGAGTAACAAAACGGATTTAGAAAATTTACACAAACGACAGATCATTTAGTTTGGTTATGTTAATTGGTTCTACCTTTCAGATGGTTTTAGCTTTTGTCGTCACCTCTGTAAAGATATACAAACAAAGAATAATAAGGAACAAGTCGTAACCTTTAAAAAATATACCAAGTACTTTGAATATGCCTCTGAACACAGTAAAAATCATTTGAGAAACAGAGCGATGTTTAGAGAATCAATTCATATGCTCGGTGTAATACACACGAGTTTGTCTACAGATCTGCACTAAAAGTTTTGACACAGCATGTGCAACTTCACAAAACTTGATTTTTTCTATACAAAATACTTGTAATCTTTACTAAAAGTCCAATTTGTAATCAAATATTGTAACTAAATATTTCTTTGTGGAAATAGCCTGTTTCGCTCCTAGTCCGAGTGCTAAGTGATTTCGTGTTATGATTAAACAATTAAAATTAAATTCGTCCTAAAAATTCAAGTATTTTCCCACTTTCCAAAACTTCTTAAATACATTTCAAACGTTTTTCTCTAGTAACACTTTACATTTTGTTATTTTCTATATTCTAACACTGTAGTGTCTGTCATTTAACCACATTTCAATTACAATACTTTTATTCTTTTTTAAATACAGAATAAAATCAAGAAGTAAAGGAACTTTTGGCGAGAGTGAGCTAACAGATAGACGTGTGTTTGCAAGCTCTAGAGAATACAGGCATAGGAAAACTTTTATCCATATATCAACGAGAACCACATTCACCTACCCAGGCAAAGTTAAATTACTACACCCACTAGACAAAAAGAATTTACATTAAAAGAGAGAACACCAGTTGAAGGAAAAAGCCAAAGCTAAATTAACTTCTCTTGAACATGATGATGAAGAAAGTAATGCAAGAAAAAAATGAAAACCAAAAAGAATATCCTAAAATTAAGTAATTCAAGCGAAAATTCAGAAAATGAAGATGAGGGAGAAGAAACTTCTCATACCGAGGTAAAGACAGTTCCTTCCTCCATACTACTTAAAAAAGCCTTGGATGTTTACACTGAAACCAATCAAGATAAAAATTTAGAACAAACAGATGAACAAAATAATTATGACAGATTTCACATCAATAATGTCTGAAAGAAAAAGAAATTCTTTACAAAATGAAACTACACAACTTATATCAAAACCACCCCCATTTTCTATAACTATTGAAGGCGTGTCTGGCACATATAACCAGTCACAGCTAGCAGGGGAAATAAACAGATGTAAACCAGGTGTCGAAAGAGCAAATGATAAGCGTTGACCTAGGGGCGGTGTCCTTGTCCAAGGGCAAGGAGCTGCTGACCTAAATGAACTTCTTAAAGAATGGCCCAAGGACGCCTTCACACCTGGGAATATAAATATTCATTTACCAGGAACTAAGCCACAGCCGAAGGCAATAGTAATCTGTGGGGTGCACCACTCAATAACCAAACAGGATATTGAGCAAGGATTAAACAATCTCAACATACATATGCAAAACCGGCTCGTTTGGGTTGAGAAAATATTTTACGTAGAAGAGCAAACAACGTTTCGACCTTCTTTGGTCAGAGTCAGGTTTGTGAACCTGACGTAAAATATTTTCAACTCAAACGAGCCGTTTTTGCATATTTCTCTACAAGTGGTTTTTCTCGACATCACTGAATCTCAACATACCTTACACAAAAATAGAAATAATTATATCCAAGGTAACAAATAAAGCAACAAATTTAGTAAGAGAAGACATAGAACAACATTACAATATCTTGGAATTGATAAATAATGGAATCATTTTATGGTACCAAAAATACCAAATGAAACAATTAAAAACACTAGCAGTTGTAATTACACAGTGTTTTAATAGCCAAAGATATGGGCACGTCTCAGCGGCATGTCAAGCAACACCGAAGTGTTGCGAATGTGGCGGTAAACACCATATTTCGGCTTGTAAAAAAAGAACAAGCCACACAAATATGCTGTAATTGTGGTGAAACTCATACAGCAAATTATAAAGGATGTGACAAATATAAACAGATTAAACAACGCATCTATGAAAAAAAAACAATACAAGATAACACACCAAACACAATAACACAAACTACAGGACCAATTACATATGCACAAAAGTTGAAAGAAAATATTACACAGCCAAAACCACTTACTAAAGAACAACAAAATTCTACGAAAACAGTAACGACTTTACAAGATCCTAATAAAATCAGATACAACAAGCAACCAAGAAAACACTTACAAGAAGAGAAAAACACAAACGATGAAACAAGTCTAATAGTAAACTTAATTAAAAACACATTCTTACAGAGGTTAGTAAAGAATTTACTAAACCGAACCAATCAAATAACAGTATTGACCTCTTCATAAACATAGCCAAAAAACACATAACACTACATATACCACACCTAATAACAACAATTACAGGATACATGCTTAAAGCATAAAATTCACAGTTCTAAGTATCAACATCCAAGGTGCACTTGCTTCCAAGAAACACGAAATCGAAGACATAATAACAGATATAAACCCTGATATTTTTATCATAAGCGAAACATTAATTTATCCTAAGAATAGATTTAAAATATATAACTACTTCAATAAGAAAACACAGAAGAAATAATCAAGACAACAGAGGAATTATGTTATTATATAAAAAACACCTTTCAGTTACTGAAATCCCAATGAATAGCAACAATGAAAATATAGTGGTTGATATTCTCTTAGAAAACCACTCGAAAATAACAATAGCAGGATTATATTGTTCTCCAAATAAGTGTATAGACAAATCTAATATACAACATCTTTTCCCACAACCAAAATACAATAGTAACAGGATATCTGAATTCCAAACACAAGAACTTTCGATGCAATTCTACAAACTCCAATGGCAGACACCTTTTACAATTCATAGATAATAACAGCATATCTCTTATTAACGATAATACACCTACCCATACTACCTATGCAACAAATTAAAATGATATCCTAGACATCTGTCTCACCTCTTTTAATATTAGGCAAAAGCTAATAAATTTTAATGTGGGAAAAGATGTTGACAGCGACCATCTTCCAATATGGTGCGTCTTCGATCTCACCAAAAAGATAAAATCAGTAGGCAGGACAAATTTGATTACAAATAAACAAATTGGCAAGAATTTCAAAAAGTGTTAGACAGTGTACTACCAGATAAAGTTAAACATACAGCAAACAACGAATCAGAAATTGATTCTTACAGTCAAATAATTATGGAGTGCCTTCTAAAAGCAGTTACGGACACGATACCTAAACAAAAATATATAACCACAAACAATGGATGGAAACCAACCAAACAACTACAAACAATGATAAACCGACACGATACCTAAACAAAAATATATAACCACAAACAATGGATGGAAACCAACCAAACAACTACAAACAATGATAAAACAACGAAGACAATTAAGAAAACTATTCATGGCAACAAGAGAACAAGAAATAAAAACACAAATTAACAGCATTAGAAATAAAATTAGAGCAGAAATTAAACAACTAAAACAAGAAAAATGGAACAACTTCTGCTCTCACTTAAACGAACAAACCGACCCAAGTTTGGCTACATTTAAAAGATTCACAAATGAACCCACCACAAGAAAATATCCAACACTGGAATATAACAACACCTTAGTACAAACCAACAAAGAAAAAGCAGAAGCCTTCAAACAGCAGTTACAAAGCACATTTAAAACACAATGACACGGACATGAACAATTATTACTACAATAAAACAAATAACCACGTAACAAATAACAGAATTATAGAAACCACACTTTCCAGGCAACATTAAAAACAGCAACACTAACTACAATACCCAACTACTCACCAAACAAATCAAACTAAATGAGCTTAAAAATGAATCAAAAATACAAAAAACAAAGCACCGAGAAACGATGGAATACAAACAATTCTTCTCAAAAAAGGCACTCCAAAATTATTTGACCACCTATTAGCCATATTTAATTTATCTCTGTACTCTGGATACATCCCAGTCTCTTGGAAGCAAGCTAATATTTTAATGTTCCACAAAGAAGGAAAACCAGCCAATAAACCAAACAGTTATCGACCGATCAGTCTGACCAGCTGCCTAGGTAAAAATTCTCGAAAGAATAATAAGCAATAGACTCTTCACATTTTTAGAGATTAATTCAAAATTACCAGAAGAACAAAACCGATTTAGAAAATATATACAAACAAGAGATCATTTAATTACATTAACTGAAAAAATAATAAACAGTTTTAATAAAAAAAAAGAATGCACTGTCGCCTGCTTCCTCGATATCGAGAAAGCATTCGACACTGTATGGCACAATGGTCTTCGGTTCCGAATGTATGAAATAGGACTACCGCGAGGAATTATTTGCTGGTTATCAAACTTTTTGGAAAATAGAAAATGTAGTGTAAACGTAGAGGGAACTTTCTCAGAGTTCTTCACTCTAGCAGCTGGAGTCCCTCAAGGAGGGATGGTTAACCCTATTCTCTCCATCATGTATGTAATCAATATCTCACTTAAAGACCCAAACCATGGATATGCGTCTCAGTTTGCTGATGATGTAGCAATCTGGAAAAGTGCCCCTACACCAGAAATAACAGCCTCTAACTTACAACCACAACTAAATAGATTATGTGAATATTGTGAAAAATATAGAATTAAAATAAATACAGCGAAGACGCAACTAGTAACAATTCCAAAATCTACGAAATACCAAAAAGTTTAACCCTAGATCTACATGAACGGAAAGCTTCTCCAAACTGCTACATCTGCAAAATTTTAAGGATTAACATGCGATTCGAAACTTGCATGGATAAAACATGTAAATAAGAAAAACTAAAATTTGGCGAAGAATAAACTATGCTAGGAGTCTAACTGGTAAAAACCACGGAACAACACCAGTAAACATCATTAAAATATACAAGACATACATTAGACCTGTAATAGACTATGCAGCTCCTGCACGGATCAATGTAAGTGTAAAACAAATACAAACCAAACTCCATACATTTCAGAATACACTAATTACATCAGCATAAAGAGTACCTAAAACCACTTCAAAGTTCATGTATAATTAATCAGATACACAAACAAAACTAGATAGACTTCTACATAGTACAATAAAATATTTTGATAAAACGTGGCGAAAATACGAGTTGTTATGCGAACTAGAGAGATATTGCATACATGATGAAGAGACCTAAACACCTCTCCCCGTTAAATTTCTACATTAGATCATTAAGATAAACTCATTTAAAATAATAATAATAGAATAGAGCTAAAATAAAAACAGGCTACCTACGTTCTAGACTTATTCTAAAAAAAAAATCAAAGAACAATATAAATGGACATTGCCCTGAAAAGGACCTGACTAAACTTATAATAATCACTCCAGCCATTCAGTATTTACTCGAAATATATTAATCTGGTCACTCCAACAAAGTCATGGAAGGAGGAAAAGGTCTAGTGTACCTGATCCTCCTGGGTATACAAATAAATATACCCTAATACCAGAGAGAGAGAGAGAAGTAAAGGAAACATATCGTCTCGCTACAACCATCACCTCAAAATGGGTTGCTAAGCCTTTTCGAATTTCACATGTGGAGGATATCATAATTTACGTTATATATACATATATACAAGATCAATTTATTAACTTTAGACACTAACATCGATTTACAAAAATATGAAAGCTTGATTAAACTAAAGCCACTCCCTACCTCATTGTAATTTTCGATCGACTGAAAGTTGAACCGTTATCACAAATTTAAAATGACGGAAAAGAACCACTCTTACGACATTCTAAGCTGTTGAACGATTACGCACACGCCACCTCTCAGTGTACGCGTTCATATAAGGGACCGTTTCCAAAATTAAGTGTTGAATGTATGGTGTAGAACATAAGCCCCATCCCAACAAAATAAAAAAGTTAACGAGACTGTTATTTTATATACTAGCTTGAAATTACTACTTATTTTAGTTCCTAACTTGTACAAAACTATAGACCTATAATTTTGACATTACAAACATTAAATATTAAACAGTACTGCATTCAAAATACCACGTCACTCGCTAAAATTTGTATTTATGTTCTTTTAATATTTACTTTTAAGTTGAGAAATGAATTATAATCTACAGTGTGATTCCAAACGTATCGACAAATTTATAAAATAAGAGATTAATAAAATTTTAAATACAAGTCAATAAACAGGATGACATATGCTGTGACGAGTAACTCGATGCGAAAGGGTTAATTAAGATAGTTAAAAGGGGTGTATATGGTAATGAGGTAAGCTATTCTTACATATGTGTTTTGTAAAATCTGGAGATTTTTTGAGCGGAATTCGATGTGTTACATGGGACCATACTACTATATTCGGCAACAAGGCTTATGCATTATATCTTATATACAAATATAATGATAGTTTTATATCATTTGCAAATTCCCCCGATTTCTCTCAGATAATATAACCGTTGATTTCACTGGAATAATTGTTTTGATGTGTGTTGGACATGTTACATTTTAGTTTAAGTTGATTACGAAAATATGACGTTCTCAGAAAGAATGATTTCAGTGTCATATAGTTTTACTTTAATCTTGTGTAATTTTTTTCACGTTTAAAACATCTATAGAATAGTATCGCTTAGGTTGTTTTTGTTAGGGATAAGTGCAACGACCTATTTATTACACCAATCTATGATTGCACTAAAAGAAGTCTGAAATCTACGTGCGTTAGCGGAAGTGTTAGTTGAATCGCTTCAAACGACAACATCATCTGCATACTTCGACTTGAGTGTGCCATTCAGATTGGGAATGGGTATGACATTAACAAATAAAGTGTGTAGGAAAGGATTAATGACCGATTCCTAAGGAACACTACCTTGTATGTAAAACGTATTGGACGTATCGTTTGTTCTGACTTCAGCCATTCTGTTAGTTGAGAATTTAGCTATCCAGCGGATGAGGAATTCTGGTATTATAAATACGGATTATTTATATAAAAGAGCATTGTGAGATATGGAATAAAAGGCACGTTTAAAGTCGAAGAGGACACCAACTAATACACAATTACGGTTAAAGGCTTTGAAAGTTGATTCAGCGAGTCTTGCAAGGTGGTCAGTTATCTGTATTCGTTCTGCAAACATTTTGGATATTCAATAAAATATTGTTTGTTTCAACAAAATAGATGAGTCTATTAATGCGAATTTTTTCTAGTAGTTCATCTAAGTTGTTTAAAAGGCGAATGGGTCTATAGTTCGACGGATCCTGTAAATTTTTAGAGGACTTGGGAATTACTGTTATAGTTGGTATTATTTTCTTGATTCATTAAAGTTTTAAATTGTTTATAACGGATGATTAGAAATAATGTCTTTCTGAGATGTGCTTATGTAATTCATGTGTTAGTTTTCAATGTTTTATATTTGTAAATTGTTTCCTGGTGGAAACAACAGCATTTTTTATGGCTTCAGTTAGAAATATAGTTAGCTCATTCCAGCATTTAGTGTTGTTAATATGGAAAGGAAAGTCTAAAGAGAGAGATTTTAACAAACTGTTAAATGTCTCTGAGTTTATGTTGGAAAAGTAGTAGATCTAAGGTTTGTGATGAATATTGGTAGTTTTTGTTAAATAACTGAACTGGGAGAAGATTATTATCAATATGTTCATTAACTTTAATGTTTGAGATGTTGTGCGAGATATTCGGGGTCGCTAGGACCAAATCTACAATGTCATTTGAGCGGTGAGTATGCACTTGTGTAGGTTGATCACTATTCAGTTAAATGCAACCATTTCTATTATTTGTTCAATAGAAGAAATTCTGGTATTTTGAATTTAAACGCCTAATGTGGTTACACGACGATGATTTCCAATTTTAAGTTCTTTAATAGATTGGTTTCCGGTGAATGGTTATGTCTTGCATAAAGTATGATTAATGTAAAGGTTGAAAAATTATTGTAGGTGATATCAGATACAATCATGTTGTTAATTGGTTCTAAAGGCAAGCCATTAAATTTAGTTTTGAAATTGTATTTATAAAGTAAAGCAATATCTCTATTATTCAGTGATAACAAGAAAACCCACTTGTCGAGAAAAATGTATTTGTAAAAATGGCTGTTTTGGGTTGAGAAATTTTTTATGTAGAGGAGCGAACAACGTTTAGACCTTCTTCGGTTATCGTCAGGTTCTCAAAGAAAGAAAGAGGTAACTGAACGATAGCTGACCACATGTTTGAAGGCGGTTGTGTAACTGAGTGTAAGAATGTAGAGAGCGTGCTTAGATGTTTGATATGTGTAAAAAGGTGTTCCTTTGTATTGGTTTATTTTTGGCTTGAGGTGTTGTATAAGTAAGGCTTCTGTAATTTTGCGTTTGTTTATGTTTGTTTCTTTATTTATTATTTGGGTGTTTTCTATGGTTGTGTTGTGTTTATTTGATTTGCAGTGTTCGAAAACGTATGAAGGTGACTTTTTATGTTCTTTGAATCTGGTTTCCATTTTTCTACTTGTTTCTCCAATATAGAAGTCGTGGCAGTTATCACATTGTATTTTATAAATAATGTTGGTGTTGTGTTTGTCAGTGTAGTTTTTACATTGTATAGACCTCAGTTTTGTGCTTTGTTTTTGAATAAATTTGGTATTAACTGGAATGTCATATTTTGTTACTAGTTTTTGCTGAATGTTGGTTATTTTTCTCCTGATGTCGGGAATATATGGTATGCAGCAGTACATGGTTTCGTGATATTTTAATTTGTTGGATATATTCACTTTTGTTAGTTGATTTTGCTTTCTGTCTAGGTGTGCGCGTATAATTTTTCCTATGATTTGTGGAGGAAACTTATTGATATTAATGAAATATTGTTTTAATTTGTCTAATTCATCGTTAATTTTATCTGGTGAGCATAGTTTTATGTGTGTGTTTATTTGGTTTCTTAGTATGTCGAGTTTTTGTTTTGTTTTATATGCTGAGTCCCAAGGAATGTATAGTCCAGTATGGGTGATTTTTTTCGGGGGATTTCTGTTTTAAATTGTGTATCGATTCTTGCAATTTTGAGGTTAAGAAATGATATTTGATTGATTTCTTCTTGTTGACATGTGAAGTTAATGTTGGGATATATAAAGGTGATTGAAAAAAGTAAGTGTGTGTTCTGTAGATATGAATCCCGCAATCATGTCGCTAACATATCTGTACCAGTATAGTGGTGGATGTTTATGCTCTGTGTTTCAACCTGTGTCATAAAAGTGTTGGCTAAAACTGGTGATATTTAGGCCATTTGTTTGTACATAGTTGTAGTTGTTGAACATGTCTTCATCGTGGTGAATTTTATGAGGGTTGCTAATTGGTTGCTGGGAATGTCTGTAGTTGGGTTAGGGTCTCGGATATAGAGTTCTAAGGCTATCTTGCAGGCTTCAGTGGTTGGAACTTCTGTAAAGAGGGATATGACATCGAAACTGGCCATTTAAGGCTTTATGATTAAGTTGATTAAGATTAGACTTGAAATTGAAAGTCTTTGAACGAGCTGGTTAATGTTACATATTTGGAGAATGCCCATGCTTTGTACTTACCAAGACTGTAAGTAAACGATTCATATGTGGACATTATTGGACGTAGTGGACAATCTGGTTTATAAGGTTTGGGGATACCGTATATTTGTGGTGTGTTGAGTCGGTCTTGCGTAGGTAAGAATAAAGTGTTTTTGAAATTGTGTTGGCTTGTTTCATTTTTAGTAGTATTTTGTTTAATTACGTTTCGTGTGTATTCGTTAGATTTATTTGTGTGTATTTTTGTTAGATTTTTCGTGTGTATTGGTTTAAATTTTTGTGTGTCTGATAGGATGTTCTTCATTTTTTTGAATGTATTCATTCGTGTTCATTATGACTATAGCGTTTCCTTTATCTTTTTTTATACTTTTTATGTTTTTTGTCTCGTTTTAGGTTTTTAATAGAATTAATGTCTCATTTTGAAAGATTGTTTTTAGCTTTCTGTTTTGTGAAATTATGTTGACGGTTTTGTGAGAAAATTTTTGAAAAAATCGTTTAAGATTCTGTTTTTAGGTGTTTCTGGAAAATATAAATGTTTAACTTGTTCTGGAAAGTTTGGATATTAATAAAATTGTCGAAGTTGTTTCTTTCTGTTGGTTGTTCTTCGTTGTGTTCTTGCTCATGGCTAGGCCTTCTAAACATGTTTTAATTCCTGAGGTTGGGATGTACCTAGGAGCTATCGCGAAGTAGAGTCCTTTGTTAAGTAGTTGTATCTCGTCTGTGTTTCATTGTCGGCTAGATTTGTTAACTATGAGGTTAGTCAACGGTTTGTCGTGTTGTTGTCTTTTCTGTTGTTCGCATCTTAGTTTGTCTAGTTTTTTGTTGTGGCAGATATTTATGTCCCTGTAAATCCGAATGTTGATTTGGTTTATGTTTTTCGTTGTATAAGTCATTTTTTTGTTTTTGTAAGTCATGTAGTTCTTTGTATTTCATCTTCAACGTGGCTTTAAGTAGTTCTTGTCTGTAAATTTTGTATAATGTTTGTGCATTGATTAGAATTTTTTGATAGTGTTCTCGGTATTGGGCTCCTTACCTTAGGAAAGACAATTAGTTGCTGGATGAGGTTCAGAGAATGGTTAATTAATGATTCTGGAATGGACGAATTGTTATATGAGAATAGTTCGAAATCTCTCAAAGCGTTAAGGAGCATCTCGCTGTGGTGTTAAATATTATAAAGGGAATTGTAGTGTTGGTTCATCATGTATTTTTTATTTAACAGTGAGAATAATAGGATTAGGGAACAAAAATATAAATTTTGACAGGGTGGGAGCCATCTTCAACTAACACAATTGTATTTGTCTAACAGGGTGCTTCGTCTTTGGAATAGATTGCCTTTGCGGGTTGTGCAAGCAGTCAGTTTAAGTGAATTTAAAAGGCAACTTGATAAGTATATGAATGTTAAGGGCTGGATTTAAGATATTAAAAATTTGTTTACAAATAGTTTTAGGTTATGTTTGAGGATGGGATAGCTGAGATGAAAGAATAGTTCCAAATCGACCTATGTTGTGTCAAAACTTTATGCTATATGTTACCATTGATTCCAATGATGTGTTGTTTTAATATAACATACTGAACCTCTATTTATTTATTTAATCTGACATGCTTTAAACAGTCTAGCCTTATATTTTCTGTTAACTCTTGTCCAGGATTACTTGACAAATGATGAATTTAATGATAGTCTGAGTTCCGTTTTTGTCTTCTAGTTTTGGTTAGCAACTTTTCTTCTAAATCAAATCATGTTTTACAAATTAAGCTGATGTTATGAAAGCTTTTAGAAAACCAAAACGTCTTTTTGTCATATTTGTTATAATTCTATTATGTAGACATTACGCTCTAATTATTCACAAGTAGAACGAATGTTTCTAAGGACGATTTTAAAATTATTTATGCTAGCATAGAAAACATTGTTATAACGTGTTCTATCGATGGGTGATTTATTTTGAATTATTTTATAAAAATAGCTCCATCGCCAGTCAGTACACGAATAATAGTTGTTACAGAAACCGTCGCTTATAAACTTCAAATCAAATATTGCGGTTTAAGTAACTTTCAACAGACTCTTCAAAGAATAGATGACACAAGTCCTGACTTGTAAACTTTCCTCGCAAAGTTAATCGAGTGGTAAACATATCGAAAACTTATTACTTAACTGACCAGATATAATATTATTAACACTAATATTAATCACTCGTATCATTGGCTAACACACTTATTTTCGTATTCAGATTATACTGTTGTTTTTAATACTACACGAAATTTCTTTCCTTTACATATGCTTTAACTTTCTTGAATTTTTCAGATATTGTAAAGCAATATTTAGCAAACAAGTATCTAAATAAGGAATACTAAATCTGATATGTCTGCGACATAAAACATGTAAAATAAAAGTTCTTATGAGTTAACTTTCAACAATAAGCACGAGAAAATAATCTGTTGGAAGTCCTGTCTACACAAGTTCTATTAATTTTACAATGGTTTTGTATAATATGAAAAATAAAATACTACAAGTGTATCTGAAGTGTTAATTTAACTTACTGCAGTATGGTTTAGTGGGGGTCGTTTTAAAGAAATATTTTTTTCCTTTTTTATCATTCTTGAATTCTCTGAAGGTCTCAGCTTGTGGTTCAACCATTATGCACTTTTGGCCTGCACCTGCACAGTCTGGACATTCACCATCCAAATACTTCTTCCAGTTGTCACAAGCGATACCTACTGGTGTGCATTTTTCATTATCCAGAGCTTCAATGTAATAGCCAATGGATCTTAGGTGGTCACAAGCGAAAAGGCGTCTCACACCTAAATGTTTCACAGGAAAATAATAAATTCCGAGATATTAGGAACAACATTATTTTTGTAAAATGTAAGATGTATTTATATTTCACACTATGAGCATCTTTTTTAAACTTACTATTATGAGAAGTTAAAACAGAAAAATTCCAACACTAATTAAAAACAATATATTGTTAAGCTACTTCTTATAACTATTAATTTCCTTTGTTTAATCTCTCAATATAACAAGTTCAGAAATCACTTTTCTTTTTCCTAGTATTACCGTGAAATGTTTAGAAAGTGGGTTTGCTCTATTCAAGCTACTATCATAAAAGGTTAAGAAAGTAGTTTCATTTCATCGAGTTACTATTACAATATAAGTGACAAATGCTCATTAAAAAAGGTAGAATGGGGATTGTTACAAAGTATAGAAACAAGTTAACGCAAAATACCATGATAATATATTCAACCCTACAACTAATGACTCCAAACAAACATGGCTGTAAATAGTTTCTACATTATTTTTTACGTCTAAACTAATTATCAATAATGATTATCCATATTTTCCTTTCTTAAATTAAAACTTCTAATTGATTTTGTTTCTCACAACTTTCATGTCTTTATGGAGATTAAACTGAATGTTTATTGTTTTTCAAGGTTTACTTCTACACTGTTTTTTATTCTGTTTTTTACTTAACTGCCACACTTTACTTATTCAAAGTAAGTAACAAATGTACAACTAAGAAAAAACATATGTAATACTTTTAAATACAACAAAAATGTTAAGTTATTCTCAAAGGACCTTCTTGAAGTCAAAAATTGTATCTTTACAGGTTTAATGATTGGCTTTCATTAAGGTTATAATATAATATAACAAAAGACAAGCAGGAACAAAGCAATCTTATCAGAGCGGAATAATATTTCTTATAAGATCATATAACAAAAACTGATGCAATATAGACAAAGGCACTAACATGCTCACCTTGTTAGCTCTACATTACACATATATACACATGTGTTACACATAAAGTCACACAAATAATACACGGAAAATAAATAACAACAAAACACTTACTGTAAATCTCTAAGTATCGAAAATATCTGCGACCACTACTCCAAACGTTACAAATAGCGATAGCTATAGGAAACAATTCTGCATGCAGTAGTAATAAATACTGTCAACACACTCACTATTTAAGCTAAGTATAAGAAACAGTAGAAGAAATCACCACCATTGTCTGGATAGAGAAATTTACTTCTGGCAATACGTAACTCCCACTACTTACGTATGTAATTTTACAAGTAGAAAAGCAGTATTTTCGTATAAGAAAAATATTTCTAAAACACCAAATTTGAATAAACTTTGTTTCTTTCAAAGTAATTATTTATTGAGCCAGGGAGGTTTAAGCTCCAAGTTTCTTATAAAGATGCATTTAACGCGCGTCGAGTAAAAAAGCAGCAACATTGTACCTATTATGTATTTATAACCATGCAGCCATCCAGAACAACATTGTACCTATTATGTATTTATAACCATGCAGCCATCCAGAACAACATTGTACCTATTATGTATTTATAACCATGCAGCCATCCAGAACAACATTGTACTTATTATGTATTTATAACCATGCAGCCATCCAGAACAACATTGTACCTATTATGTATTTATAACCATGCAGCCATCCAGAACAACATTGTACTTATTATGTATTTATACTCATGCAGCCATCCAGAACAACATTGTACCTATTATGTATTTATAACCATGCAGCCATCCAGAACAACATTGTACCTATTATGTATTTATAACCATGCAGTCATCCAGAACAACATTGTACCTATTATGTATTTATAACCATGCAGCCATCCAGAACAACATTGTACCTATTATGTATTTATAACCATGCAGCCATCCAGAACAACATTGTACCTATTATGTATTTATAACCATGCAGCCATCCAGAACAACATTGTACCTATTATGTATTTATAACCATGCAGCCATCCAGAACAACATTGTACCTATTATGTATTTATAACCATGCAGCCATCCAGAACAACATTGTACCTATTATGTGTTTATAACCATGCAGCCATCCAGAACAACATTGTACCTATTATGTATTTATAACCATGCAGCCATCCAGAACAACATTGTACCTATTATGTATTTATAACCATGCAGCCATCCAGAACAACATTGTACCTAATATGTATTTATAACCATGCAGCCATCAAGAACAACATTGTACCTATTCTGTATTTATAACCATGTAAATCAGCGTTCAGTGAGAACTAATTAGCTTTTAAATAGGTCATGGACATTTGCTGCATTGCAAATAGTATATTTATGCGCAGTCGAGTTTGCTGTAGGCTTGTAAAACAGTAATATAAATAATAAAATAATATGAACAAAAGGGCAAACTCATTTTGTCCAGCAATTGTAAAATCACTCATTTTGCTTATTCTCAGTGTTTGAGTGGTCTAAGCTATTGAACAAGAAAGACTGTAGTGTTGTATCAAGAACACATCTGTTTTGCAAGTTACTTTTCGTCCGAATGTTCTACTGGAGTTTTGAGTAAATTTCTGTGCTATTTCTATTATGAGCTATTATCGTGGTTAATGGTAAGACGTTAAAAAAGTATACTTTTTTTACAGTTTCTACTATAAGAGGTTAATAAAGTAGTTTTATCTTTTTAGTTACTGCCATAAAATGTTTTAGAGCAAATGTTCTGTATTCCAGGTACTACCCTAAAAGTTAAGAAAGCGGTTTTCTTATTTTCACGTTATGCCATAATATGTTTGGAAAGAGCTTTTCTTTGTTCCAGGTACTAACTAAATCGTTTACATATTATTTTTTTCAGCTCTTCCCACTGTATGTTAACAAAGCATTTTGTTGCTTCACCTACAAAAAACATTCTTTCGTAAGTAATTTTTCTAAAGTCAATATATGTCATAGACAATTTTATTTAGATAGTTTTCATAATTATTGTTTCCCTTCAAAGTGGGGCTAGCTGTTATACGTACGCAGGCGACAAAGATAATGATACTTTAATCATACCTCACGATCATCAGAACAGTAAGTATAACTCGAAATTATTCAATGTTTTTATATGTCTTACCTTTAAGTGAGTTCAAACCCAAATATTGGAATGTTGTGGGTTCAACATTTGTCTTATTAAACTCCCTCCATAAAGAGTGCTTAATGGATAGATGAAATTCTGCTTTGTTTAAATACCTCTGTAACAAGTGTGCTTATTGGTTATGTTAAATATTGTAGGTCTAACCTGTACCTTGTTCCACTCCCTCTGTAAAAAAGGGTGCTTATTGGTTGTATTAAACATCCTGGCTGATGATCTCCACCATTGGGGTAAAAGTCAATATACCCAATAGCTTCTCTAGTGCCTAGATCTAGGATTAGACAAAGATGTTTCAAAATATGAATCTTCATAAATTAAAAGTTAACATGATCATCAGCTATTACAACATCAAAATATTGAATTAAATGAAAATATAATGAAGCTTAGTATTTGTTTGTCTTTTGAATTTTACGATTAGCTCACTGTGCTAACCGTCCCTAATTCAGCAGGAAAAGCAGCTAGTCATCATTACCCACAGCCAACTGTTCGTCAACTCTTTTACCAACGAATAGTTGGATTGATTGTAACATTATAGCATCCCCACGGCTGAAAGAAGAAGCATGTTTGGTGTAAGGGAGCTTCGAACCCGCGACCCTCGGATTACGAGTTGAGTGCGTTAACCACCTGGCCATGCCGGGCCATTATCCAAAATAACAGTTGTAGAAAGTCAGAGTCAATATATTTTTACTTCAGTGTTTTCTCTTTGCAGTGATGCTTCAAAGCCAATATTTGTGGATGAGTTGATTTTAATCTCATTTCTATACCTGGTGATGTAAATCCAAATGTTCCCACTACATTCGAAACTTTTGATATGTTTCGCCTCTGAAAATAACATTTTTTGATGATTGTGGCTATCGTCATTGCCATCAGGTATTTAATATAATGGTGGTCACCACTGTCACTGGAGAGGTACTCGAAGGCTGACCTTTCAATTTATTTTTTGTAGATTTCCACTCGATATAGTTTTAGTAACATGATGATTTTACCTCGTTATGTGGCATTTAAAGACCTTTCCCTCTGCTCTGTCTTCCTTTGGTCTTAGTTTTAACACAAGGTGAACTGTTTCTGCAGTATACTTTAGCTGTTCTGAAAATGTCTGGGCTTTTTTTATTTGTCTGTGGCTTCAGTCTGTGCCAATATACCTGACGTAGCTTGATCCATTGGTTCTTTCAGGGAAGAATCAAGGTCAACCCTTGGGGTCATTACTGAAATAGAATACTCCAGAACATCTTAAAAATACTAAAAAAGAAAACTCAATAAAATCATTGTCCATCTTAAAGACAAAATAAATTGTAATGCAACCTAGAAAATAACAATTCAGAAGTGAATAATAGAAGACAGAGATTGTCAGAAGAATTTACACATTTATTTGTTAAATTGAAAACGTATAATTGAAAATTCAGAAGAAACAATCTCCAATTAAACACACAAAATATCAAAACTAAAGATGAAAATTGTGAAAGCACAGTTACAAAATTTTCCTTCCCTGAAAATCCTGTTGAAGCATAGTGTCAAAACTATTGCTTTGTTCAAGTGACATATACGAATAGTTGCGTGTATCATGCCAATAACAAATATTTCCCTATTACCTGTAGGCAGCTTAGTTCATACAGGCATCCGTGGTTATCGCAGTTTACAAAACAAAACAAAAACTCGACATACTAAGAAACCAAATAAACACAGCCATAAAACTATGCTCACCAGATAAAATTAACGATGAATTAGACAAAATAAAACAACATTTTATCAACATCAATAAGTTTCCTCCACAAACCGTAAAAAACATAAACTCAAACACCTAGACAGAAAGCAAAATCAACCAAGTAAAGTAAATATATCTCACGAATCAAAAAATCACGAAACCATATACTGCTGCATACCATATACTCCCGACATAAGCAGAAAAATAACCAACACTGTTGATGTCGGGAATATATGCTATGCAGCAATATATGGTTTCGTGATTTTTTGATTCGTGAGATATATTTACTTTACTTGGTTGATTTTGCTTTCTATCTAGGTGTTTGAGTTTAATGTTTTTTACGGTTTGTGGAGGAAACTTATTGATGTTGATAAAATGTTGTTTTATTTTGTCTAATTCATCGTTAATTTTATCTAATGAGCATAGTTTTTATGGCTGTGTTTATTTGGTTTCTTAGTATGTCGAGTTTTTGTTTTGTTTCATGTGCTGAGTCCCAAGGAATGTATACTCCAGTATGGGTGATTTTTCGGTGGATTTCTGTTTTAAATTGTGTGTCGGTTCTTGTAATTTTGAGGTTAAGAAACAATATTTGATTGCTTTCTTCTTGTTAACATCTAAAGTTAATGTTGGGATGTATAGCGTTAATGTGATTGAACAAATTAAGCGTGTGTTCTGTAGATCTGAATCCCGCAACCGTGTCATCTACATATCTGTACCAGTATAGTGGTGGATGTAATGCTGTGTTAATTGCTTGTGTTTCAGCTTGTTTCATAATAATATTGGCTAGAACTGGTGATACTGGGTTGCCCATGCTTAAGCCATTTGTTTGTATATAGTTGTGGTTGTTGAACATGAAGTTTGTCTTCATCGTGGTGAATTCTATGAGGGTTGCTAATTGGTTGCTGGGAATGTCTATAGATGGGTTAGGGTCTCGGATATAGAGATTTTGCAGGTTTCAGTGGTTGGAACTTCTGTAAAGAGGGATATAACATCAAAACTGGCCATTGAGGCTTTATGATTAAGTTGATTTAGATTAGACTTGAAATTAAAAAAATCTTTGATGAATGAGCTGGCTGATGTTACATATTTGGAGAATGCCCATGCTATGTATTTACCGAGATTGTAATTAAACGATTCATATGTGGACATAATTGGTCGTAATGGACAATCTGGTTTATGAGGTTTGGGGATGCCGTATATTTGTGGTGTGCGTGAGTCGGTTTTACGTAGGTAGGAATAATGTGTTTGTGAAATTGTGTTGGCTTTTTTCATTTTTAGTAGTACTTTGTTTAGCTGCGTTTCGTGTGACTTTGTTAGATTTGTGTGTATTGGTTTAAATTTGTTCGTGTCTGATAAGATGTTCTTCATTTTTTGAATGTATTCATTCGTGTTCATTATGACTATTGCATTACCTTTATCTGCTTTCAGAATTTTTATGTTTTATGTCTTGTTTTAGATTTTTAATTGAATTAATGTATCTTTTTGTAAGATTGTTTTTAGCTTTCTGTTTCGTGAAAGTATGTTGATGGTTTTGTGAGAAATTCTTTGAAAAACATCGTTTAAGATGTTGTTTTTAGGTGTTTCTGGAAAATTAAATTTTAAATTTTTCCTGAAAAGTTTGGCTGTTGGATGTCAATAAAATTGTCTTAAGTTGTCTTCTTTCTGTTGGTTGTTTTCTTGTTTTTGTTTTCTGTAGAAAGTATCACAAGTCACCTGGCTAGATCTTCTAAACATGTTTTGATTTCTAAGGTTGAAATGTTCCTAGCTGCTATTGCGAAGTTGAGTCCTTTGTTAAGTAGATATATCCCGTCTGTGATTAATTGTCGGTCGAATCTGTTAATTATGAGGTTAATCAACGATTTGTTGTGATGGTGTCTTTTCTGTTGTTTGCATCTTAGTTTTTTCTAGTTTCCTGTTGTGGCAGATCTTTTTGTCTCTGTCATTCTTGGTGTTGATTTGGTTTATGTTTCGTTGTATAAGTCTGTAAATCTCTGGTTTAATCCAACATACCACTTGATGGTCTAGGTTCATTTTTTGTTTTTGTAAGTCATGTAGTTCTTTGCATTTCGTGTTCAACATGGCTTTTAGTAGTTTTTCTGTAAATTTTGGATAATGTTTGTGTATTTATTAAAATTTGTTGATAGTTTTACCTTTACAAAATTAGGGGTTAGTTGTTTCTTTCTACATTGTTGAATGAAGTAAGTGCCATTTCTTCTATTGATAATTCTTTGGTTTAAATTTCTTAGTTTCTTAACGATCGTATGAGCGTGTACTGTTAATAGTGGTGTGAGGTATGCCAATTCAGACATAATGGTACAAATACACTAAGAAAACACAAGGACTTACACTTCTCGTACAATCGCTGTGATGAAATAATAATCAGTGATGTCGGTAATGCTGATATCTTTAGTTTTGATTATACTTTTAATACTGATTATATCTTTAATGCTGGTTGTATGTTTAATACTAATTATATCTTTAATGCTAGTTATATTTTTAATTTTGGTTATTGTGGCTTTGCTATAAGAAAAACACACACACACAATTTTGGTTATATCTCTAGTGCTTATTATATCTTTAAGGCTGGTTATATCTTTCTCACTACTAGGAACACTTTGTTATTGTATTGTAATGTTTGATTAAGTAACACCTAAATATCACATTTATATTACAGCCAAGGATGCTTTTTCATTTTTAGATACCTTGAAACATCCTTAAAGGATGCGTTTGTCGCGAATAAATATTTTCTGTATTGCACTTTAATTCAGAAAATGTTGATTTTGTGTTGTCGTGATTACTTGTACAAACTGTTTACAAAAATTGTGATCTTCTAGTTTACAGTTTTCTCTCCCACAAACATCATTTGTTTTTGTTTTCTTTTCATCTCAATCAAAATAACATTACACGTCTAAAAATAAAATGTTGAATAATTTTTCACAAAACGTTTTCTAGAAATCGAAATTAAGTGACGTAAACAGCTCATAGCATAAACAGATGTTCCGTGATGACGAGAAAACCCACGTGTAGAGAATATTATATTTGTAAAAAACAGCTGACGATGACCGAAGAAGATCGAAACGTTGTTCACTCCTCTACGTAGTCCTTTCTCTACCCATATTAGCCGTTTTTTACATATATAAACAGATGTTCTTTCTGTATAAGTTTACCTGACTTCTTACGTAAAGAGGTTATATTGAATCTAACATTAACTAGCTGTCCCTTAACGAAAGAAAAAGCATGCCGGGAAATTAATTGAATAATGTGATATTACGTCTAACTGTTTTACTGCAGAGAGAACAAGTAATGTTTTGTTTTCTTTTTAATTTCGGGCAAAGCTACACGAAGGCTGTCTGTGCTAGCCGTCCCTAATTTAGTAGTGTAAGACTAGAGGGAAGGCAGTTAGTCGTAACCACCCACCACTAACCCTTGGGCTACTCTTTTACCAACAAATAGTGGGATTAACCGTACCACTCTATAACGCCTCCATGGCTTAAAGGCCGAGAATGTTTGGTTGTGGCGGAGATTTGAACCCTCAACCCTCAGATAACGAGTCGAGTGTCTTGACCACCTAACCATGCCGGGCCTAAACAAGTGAGGAAATACATGAATGAAGTTCGATAATCTCACGATTTCCAGTTTTAAGGCTAACTTAATCTAAGGAATTATGTGTACAGTCCTTGTGCTTATCAACAAACTATATTCATATCCTCGTTCAAACACAAAGAGTATTACTTGTTTTTCAATAAGCTATAACTTTGTATAAATATTGCGCATACTCTGTTTTAAAAACTCACCTTTTAATAAAAACGAGTTATTGTAGAGAATTCCAAAACTGAATCTGTTTGCAGTCTCAAAAATACAATAAATTATTAAATACGTTACTGTACAAAACAAATGAAAAACCCGATGAGACTAAAAACAGTCTCATACATTTAACATTTGTTGACGCGTTTTCTGCAAAGTTTCATTTTTATAACTGTGTACAGTAAATCGTTGTTTATTGAGAAGTGAGTTTTTAGTATCGAACATTTACACAAGCACCACTTAATGTCAAAACTATATATTCTTCTTATGTTCTTCAATAAGCTGTTTCTTCCTTCAAACGTTACTCATACGATACTTGTTTTTCAAAAAGCTATATTTTCTTCGAAACGTAGACACCAGAGGGCTATGACCTTATATTTAACTATTACAATTTTTATCCTTCTGCAGATTTTTGTCTATAGCTTGTTTTTTCCAATCTTCTGATTTTATATATATAGGCTAGATTATTAATATCTTAATATTTCGACAAAATGAGCCTTTAAGAAAAAAATTCACTCTTTCAATCGCTTTAAGCTACAGCCCAAAGCAGTGTACGTAAGTTTTGAACTCAACCCACTGACTGCAACTGCTCTAAATGCAAGGTGTATTTTTGCAAACTGTACACCATATATAACACACTCGCATTCAACTGCTAGATACAGAGTATAATCAAAATCAGGGGCTAGATTCCCTTCAGTTGCCTCAGCAGATAGCCCGATGTGACTTTGCTATAAGAAAACACACTTACACAGCGAATTAGCAGACAATGGGTTATAGACCACCGGCTGTCTAAACGTTTGTCACGAAATGGGTAATTGGTAAGAGAAGTCATCATGTGACTAAACAACCATACCACTCTTAAGACTGAGATAACAATGAAAAAAGATGAAAAGTAGATTATTTCTAGTTTCTAATGACATGTACGAACTAAAGTGATGAAATTTTATAATT
The DNA here is from genome assembly GCF_004210375.1 of Tachypleus tridentatus. Taxonomy (NCBI): domain Eukaryota; kingdom Metazoa; phylum Arthropoda; class Merostomata; order Xiphosura; family Limulidae; genus Tachypleus; species Tachypleus tridentatus. The sequence continues at coordinate 1,261,679 of NC_134835.1, forward strand.
ATTGAAATGAATATATTAAAGATTTGTTCATACATTAGAAATTTGATCATATTATATCATTTAATCTTATCAGTTCACCAAAGCATCAAATATATTTTCACAAATGAACATAATTTATAATCGAAAAAGAGCTGACAATTATATTAATAGAAACTTTTAATTGAAAGTCAAGTTGTTATTCTTTCATGATTTGTAAAATCCAAAATTTTTGTCAAATTGTAGACTTGACAATCCAATCATAGTAGCATATTTATTAACAACATTTTGAGATACATTTAGCTGTAGTCCTAAATATGAACAATACAATTACTGGCTGCAATCCTGTATGTGTAGAACACGACTGTTAGTTTTAGCCCTAGATATATAGAATTTCACTGCTAGTGTAGCCTGTGGTATATACCATGTGCACGCTTGCTGTTGTGTTGGTTATACAGAATAGGACTAATAAATGTAATCCTGAATATCTAGAACATGAGTGCAAGCTAAATTCCATGATGTATAGAATACCCCTCACAGTTAAAGTCCTTGTTACGTTGTATAAGACTGTTTCCTATAATTCCCAATATGCAGAATACGACTTCTAGCTCTGGCTCTAGATATGGATGACATTAATTCTACATGTACATAATGACTGCTGGCTGTAATCCTGGACATACCGAATACGATCGTTAGCATCAGTCCTAGGTTTGTACAATACGACTGTGACATGTAGCCCTGGAGAAGAAGAGTATGACTCTTACTACTAGTTTTGGATATTTTAAATGCTACCACTACATGTGTGGAACACAACTGCTACATCTGTTCTTGTGTACATTGGATATCACTCCTAGTTGAAATCCTAAATGTGTAGAATACGACTGCTAATTGCATCCCTGGACACGCAGAATACGAATGCAAGCTGTAGTCTATGATATGTACAGTATAAGTGCTCACTGTCGTCCTGGATTCACAGAATATGACAGCTAGCTGTCGTCCTGGATGTGCAAAACGTGTGCTAGCTGTAGCCTTATATATAGATACATAGAAAGTTACTGCTACTTCTATTTTTGGACATGTAGAACAAGAATGCAGTGCTTGATATATAGAATACGACTGATAGTTGTAATCCTGGATATATGGAACACGACTGCTAACCATAGCCCTGTGTATGTAGAATACGAATACTATATGTATTCTTCAATATGTGGAATAACATTTTATTTGTACTTGTGGATATGTTGTATGGAATTGTTACCACTACTCCTGGATACGATAAATTAGACTGCTACACCTAGCCCTCGAAATGTAAAATATGGTTGCTAATTGTAGCTCTGGGAATCAAGAATATATATGCTAGTTGTCATACTCTATATGTAGAATAAGGTTGCTAGCTAACCTTAGATATATGTAATATGAATACTTGCTCTTGTCCTGGATATACAGAATATAACCGCAAGCTGAGGTCTGAACATGTAGACTTGCTACTAGTCCTAAATGTGTAGAATACAACTGCTATCTGTAGTCTTGGATATTTATGATATGAATGCTATTTGTAGTCAATGGTATGTATAAAATTAAACTAACCTCGATATGTTTAAGCGACTTTTATGTGTTAGTCTTAAATAAGTAGGATATGAATTTTACCAATCCTTAATATGTAGAATACGCCTGTCATCTGTAATCCTAAAAGACGACTGTTAGTTATATCCCTGAATATATAGAATATGTATAATAGCTACAGTCCTAGATGTGTATGATAAAAGTGCTAACCTAGTCCTCGATATATAGAATACAATTGCAACCTGTAACAAAATGTAAAGTATTACTATACCACTAGTATAGCATATGTAGAATACGACTTCTAAGTGTAGTTCTAGACATTTAGAATGTGACTGTCTCTAAGGGATTCCTACAATATTATTGCTCATTATATGTATTACATGAGTGCTCGCTGTAGCCCAAGATGTATAGAATATCTAAAATACAAATACAAACTGTAGTTCTTCGTTTGTATAATATGATTGGTGGATATAAACTAAATGCACGATGCAACTGTTGACTGTAGTTTTAAATGTGTAAAATATGTTTACTATCCAGTTTCTCGGAATTGTACAAAGCGACAGTTACCACTAGTTTTGTGCGTGTATAATAAGAACAGTACCAACTGTAATCCATATAAAATATATGGCTGTTACATATGGGCTCGGACATTCAATATACTACTGGAACTGTTAGTTTTCGACATGTAACCTGCATCTATAAGAAATCATCCTCGATATGTAGAGTATGATTGTTACATGTAACATTAGATATGTAGTATACAACTCCTAGATCTAGTCTTGTACATGTAGGATATGAATTGTACCAGTCCTGATATAAGTAGAGTACGACTGCATCATAATATTCTTGATATGAAGGATATGACTAATTGTAGCCCTTTATATATCATACTATAATGAAACTCTTTCTTTTATGATATTAGAAAAAACTGTTTTAATACGCGATGTACAAACCCCAACTTCACGACATTTTTATCCTGTGTGCATGTAAATGTATAATAGGGCACACGATTATCCCGTTTCACCTCCATTTCCCGTGACGGAAATTTTTTAATTTTCTCCATTCTCAGCGCTCAGATATGACGTCATTAATATATCACACGCAGATCTAATGCACTGGCGGCGCCTGTCCTGTGAAAGTGGGTTTTCTCGGGGCACTCCCGTTTCCCCCCACAGCAAAAACTTAGGCATTGGATTTTTAGATCCCAGCCCAGGCAACTTTATTGCCAGACCCTGATTCGGGTCGTTTGAGTTCATTTTCATATTTACTTTGACTTCTGCCTTTGGGGACAGGACCTGGCCGTTGTCCCCGCTGCTGCCTTTGCCTCGGTCTAGGATAACATTAAGAGTGACCTCCTTCACCCAAAAAAGGGTAAAAAAATATTTAATAAATAAAAAAAACAAAATCTAATGACCTTTCACGAAAGGGGACAAAGAGGAACCACAACGTTCCTGAACACCCCAGTTGGAGAGAGAATTCTTACGATTTCTAACTCTCTCAAGTCTAAACTAAACCCCTGCCACGTTAGTTTGCGTTTACTTTTAATGCACTGGCGCCATCTATATAAATATAATAGTAATATCTGTTGTATGTCCATGTAAATACCTCACAGGGTGTGGATGGATCTCCACCAAAGTTGGAATGAAGGTTCACTTGATCCACAGGGAAATACACACAAATTTTCAATTTTGCATTTTACTGTTTTTCTTAATATTTTTGCAGGGTCTTTTACCACTACTTGGCCCTTGTTGATGGATCTTCACCAAATTTAGCATAAAGATTTGCTGAGTCCATGAGGTGAAAAAAGCGTATTTACGGTTTATCATTTTGTGTTTTGCTGCTTTTATGGGCATTTTGGTTTGTTTTGTATTTTAATTTTATATAAGGGAAACAACTTCTCATATCCTAATATAATCTTTCATTTATCATTAATTTACATAACTACTGTCCAGGGTACGGGTACTCCAGCTAGTATACAGAATATGACTTATAGCTGAAGTTTTCTACATGAAAATTAAGATTGCTAGCTGTAGTCATGGACGTGTTGAATATAACTGTTTATATTGGTCTTGGATATTTAGAATATGACTACTAGCTTTTGTCCTGGAAGTAGAGAATAGGACTGATAGCAGTTTAGATATGTTGAATATATATATATATAAACAGCTTAACAGTCCAAACTGTAAACAAAGGCATTGGACAAAGTAATTTTTAAGAGATGTGATGCTGTAAATAAAGATACTGAGTAAAATTTTTAACAGTTTAAAGCTTACACGTCTCTATAATTAGGGTTCAAATACAAAACAATTTATTTTACACCAACAACACTTACCGAAACACAGTTAATAAACAAGTGCCTCACCAAGACTTCACACCAATATTGAAACACAAAGGGTATTTGTTCTCAGAATATGTCATGAGATAACAACTCTTCTGCTTCATTAATAATAGTATCTGTAGGCTAGGGAAGCTGGTGTCAGTTTCATCATAAAGATATATATTTATTACAATACAAGTAACTATTTAGAAGGTGAGTTAGCGTTTTAAAGTGGCTGAAAATTCGTATATAAACTAAACGATAAAAGGAAATAATAAGTGAACTATAAACACTACCATATTATAAGAATGTGATACAAATACTACCTTTCTGAATAAGACACTTGTACAAACAATACGAAAACAATAATAGTCTTGTCACACACACACACATACACTACTTACACAACAAATTTAAAACAATAATAGTCTTGTCACACACACACACATACACTACTTACACAAGAAATTTAAAACAATAATAGTCTTGTCACACACACACATACACTACTTACACAACAAATTTAAAACAATAATAGTCTTGTCACACACATACAACACTTACACAACAAATTTAAAACAATAATAGTCTTGTCACACACACATACACTAGTTACACAACAAATATAAAACAATAATAGTCTTGTCACACACACACATACACTACTTACACAACAAATTTAAAACAATAATAGTCTTGTCACACACACATACACTAGTTACACAACAAATTTAAAACAATAATAGTCTTGTCACACACACACATACACTACTTACACAACAAATTTAAAACAATAATGGTCTTGTCACACACACATACACTAGTTACACAACAAATTTAAAACAATAATGGTCTTTTCACACACACATACACTACTTACACAACAAATTTAAAACAATAATAGTCTTGTCACACACACACATACACTACTTACACAAGAAATTTAAAACAATAATAGTCTTGTCACACACACATACACTACTTACACAACAAATTTAAAACAATAATAGTCTTGTCACACACATACAACACTTACACAACAAATTTAAAACAATAATAGTCTTGTCACACACACATACACTAGTTACACAACAAATATAAAACAATAATAGTCTTGTCACACACACACATACACTACTTACACAACAAATTTAAAACAATAATGGTCTTGTCACACACACATACACTGGTTACACAACAAATTTAAAACAATAATGGTCTTGTCACACACACACATACACTACTTACACAACAAATTTAAAACAATAATAGTCTTGTCACACACACATACACTAGTTACACAACAAATTTAAAACAATAATAGTCTTGTCACACACACACATACACTACTTACACAACAAATTTAAAACAATAATAGTCTTGTCACACACACACATACACTACTTACACAACAAATTTAAAACAATAATAGTCTTGTCACACACACACATACACTACTTACACAAGAAATTTAAAACAATAATAGTCTTGTCACACACACACACATACACTACTTACACAAGAAATTTAAAACAATAATAGTCTTGTCACACACATACAACACTTATACAACAAATTTAAAACAATAATAGTCTTGTCACACGCACATACACTAGTTACACAACAAATTTAAAACAATAATAGTCTTGTCACACACACACATACACTACTTACACAACAAATTTAAAACAATAATAGTCTTGTCACACACACATACACTAGTTACACAACAAATTTAAAACAATAATAGTCTTGTCACACACACACATACACTACTTATACAACAAATTTAAAACAATAATAGTCTTGTCACACACACACATACACTACTTACACAACAAATTTAAAACAATAATAGTCTTGTCACACACACATACACTAGTTACACAACAAATTTAAAACAATAATAGTCTTGTCACACACACACATACACACTACTTGCACAACAAATTTAAAACAATAATAGTCTTGTCACACACACACATACACTACTTACACAACAAATTTAAAACAAATAATAGTCTTGTCACACACACACATACACTACTTACACAACAAATTTAAAACAATAATAGTCTTGTCACACACACATACACTAGTTACACAACAAATTTAAAACAATAATAGTCTTGTCACACACACACACATACACTATTTACACAACAAATTTAAAACAATAATAGTCTTGTCACACACATACACTACTTACACAACAAATTTAAAACAATAATAGTCTTGTCACACACACATACACTAGTTACACAACAAATTTAAAACAATAATAGTCTTGTCACACACACACATACACTACTTACACAACAAATTTAAAACAATAATAGTCTTGTCACACACACATACACTAGTTACACAACAAATTTAAAACAATAATAGTCTTGTCACACACACATACACTACTTACACAACAAATTTAAAACAATAATAGTCTTGTCACACACACACATACACTACTTACACAACAAATTTAAAACAATAATAGTCTTGTCACACACACATACACTAGTTACACAACAAATTTAAAACAATAATAGTCTTGTCACACACACACATACACTACTTACACAACAAATTTAAAACAATAATAGTCTTGTCACACACACATACACTAGTTACACAACAAATTTAAAACAATAATAGTCTTGTCACACACACACATACACACTACTTGCACAACAAATTTAAAACAATAATAGTCTTGTCACACACACACATACACTACTTACACAACAAATTTAAAACAAATAATAGTCTTGTCACACACACACATACACTACTTACACAACAAATTTAAAACAATAATAGTCTTGTCACACACACATACACTAGTTACACAACAAATTTAAAACAATAATAGTCTTGTCACACACACACACACATACACTATTTACACAACAAATTTAAAACAATAATAGTCTTGTCACACACATACACTACTTACACAACAAATTTAAAACAATAATAGTCTTGTCACACACGTACACTACTTACACAACAAATTTAAAACAATAATAGTCTTGTCACACACACATACACTACTTACACAACAAGACTAAAACAGTAATAGTTTTGTCGCACACACATATACCACGTACGTAAACAATACTTAAACAAATCTGCATTTACAACACTTCCTTCAAAGTATATTTAGCTGAGTATTCTTGGAAGTAATACATTGTTTTGTTGAACATTACCTAATATACTAATTTGTTTAAGCATATTATAATATGTTAATAAGTGTAAAATCGGTCACTAACCTACTACTCCACAATCAGTTACAATAAAACTTTTAAAATTTACTCCAGTGTGCCTTGTAAGAAAGTAAAACTAAACATTCGTTAAAAGACCAATTCATAGAAGTATTTGGTTAAACTTACGTCGTATAAACAAGGTATGTAAATTAGGAAATATCGTATATAAACTCTGGACCAATAATTTTAGTTTTTACAATGATATTCACCAAACACTGAATTTCCAGTGGCTAGACACAGTGTTGCTAAAAGAAGAGTGATTAGAGTAAAACGGTTATCAAATATAGTACAACTATTTTCTTCTGTTGTGATTTTAGTTTTAAAATCGTCTTTCACACTTTTACGTGTCTTCTTCAATAACGTTCATTACAATATATTTCTACATTTCTATCAATGTGTTTTACAATACATTACTAGTAGTAAACACGGAATTATCGCGGTAATAGGATATCGCCTAACCTTGATAGATTGACTCAGGAGATGAGAATTGAAGGAGAAAGATCAAAGATGACGAGGTTATACTTCTAATTATTGTCATCAGAGGGCGCATCATCAGGGACGCGTTGCAGAAATTAGAACGAAATGAAAGATCGATTCTATTGGAATATGTGAGATGACATTATTATTTTAATTATGTTATGTTTAGAAAAATTGTTGTTATATATTACACAAATATTTCACTATCTAAGCGATCATGACATTATTTTTTGAAACCCTTAGTCACTAATACTTAAAATAGTAAAACTTATAATTTTCAACATATTATTCACTTTAAATTATTATCCCATACAAACATATAAAACACATAAAACTTTGCGACGATTATTCGTTATCATTAAAATACAACAAATAAGCAAAAACTTCAAAATTCTGGTTGAGTTTAGTGACATTTCAGTCAATCTTTGACACTTCTCTGTTCGTAGGTAATCATTATAGCAAATATAATGTTTATGAAACAGTCAATGTATATATTCAGACATGAAGACACATAAAACGTGGCATTAACACTCACAACAAAAGTCATTTGTAAGTTGACAAAGTGTATTTTACAATACACAACTAAATGGGGTAGCTTGACCGTATTTGCATCAAGTATCTTCCATGTATACTTGTATTAAATGCATGAAAATCGTAAAAGTTCTGTAATGTTCTTATATAAAACTCACTTATCATCATATACAAATATAATATCATTAGTATATAGGAGGACAATCTCGGACACACATTTTGAAAGATTTGTTCAGAAAGTTTCAAAATACGCTATGATACAATTTACGAAATTTTGTTAATTTGTAAAAAAATACCAAACTTTATGTTTTATGGTTATATTATATGCCATGAGTATTAGTTTCTAACACACTTATTTTCTATGGAAAAACTCGTGTTTCGTCATAACCTGGTGTAAAATCATGTATTTGACAAGATTAATGGAACATTTGTGAATGAAACTTCAAGATATACTAATATGCTGTTTAAGAAAACTTTAGTTATAAAATACCGACACACACTTCGATATAATAGTACCTGCCATATATAGATGTTCGAGTAGGTTATCATAAATGAAGCATAATGGACAAGTAATCTGAGTTCTTTTATTTTAGAAACTATATAAAACATTTGAAAACTAAACTGCTTATCCCAACATCATTTTGACCTTGATATACCAGTCTTATACATCTTCAAACAGATGTGAGTAAATGTTTGTGAAGTATCACACAAACATATACTTATTGTATATTATTACACAATTTACTTTGCAACTGAAACAAACTTTATGTCTACTACACATTAACTCTGACAATGGTTTTATATCAAGATAACTTTATACATTTAGCTTTGTGTAATGTTATCTGAAACGTAAGAATATATATTAATAATGTTTGATGTTTCAATTAGAAATTATTTTCTACTTTCTACTACAAGAATGTGATAACATATTGCTAACAAACTGAGTTTTATTGTTTTAAGTTGGATCAGATGCTGAGGAAGGAAATCTGTTGTAAAAAATACATTTCCTGAAACAAAACAAAAACACAACGTATTAAAAAAACTAAATAAACACAGCCACAGAACTATGTTCACCTGATAAAATTAACGATGAAATCAACAAAATAAGACAACATTTCATCAACAACAACAAATTTCCTTGAAAAACCGTTGAAATAATTATACACACACACACCTGGACCAACAACAACAAACCAATAATAAATTCAAAGATACAACAAACTAAGTTTAGAGATATATATACACATGTATATGTACTCTTTATATTTTACATATAGTCAGGGCAACAAGATATCATTAACTCGTCAGATTTTGGTAGCGTTTTTATTACTATAAGTAATAATGATACTAATATGTTGATTCAATGTAAACATAGGGATGAATTATGATAGAAGCAATTAGTATTGTTAAGAGTAATAATAATACCAAGCTGGTATGACTGCGTTAGGCTAATTTGGTTCATTTATATAATTGTTGGCTTTAATATACGGATTAATTTTTAACTTAAATTAGTACAGAATTATGAATAATTTTAACAGTTCTTGGCTAAGATATCAATATTATATCATTATATGAAGCTCGTTTTTGTAAATGAGTTTTTCTAAGTGTGATGTTTTAGAAATGCGTTTCCAGACGTGTAATAACAATGTATTTTATATGGACCTTTTAATATAAATGCGAAAGAACACAAAAAGCACAATCTCTATCGGTTCAAAGTGTGAAGACTAATTGATTTGCAAAACTCTTGCATTCGACACATCGGTAAAGAGTAATCCGACATTTCGTGTATCTACTTTCTTCCTAAAAACAGATTCATATTTATTTTGAGTTAATACTGCTGTATAATAATTATCACAAATAAATGAAGAATATAGGTCGATATTAGATGCTATAGAAATGTATGTTCACGTGGGTGCCATGCAGTTCTTTTCGGGAGTTGTTAAACATAATAAAGCACTACGACTCTAAACTAAGTGTACCCACAAAATTTTAATTTTTATAATAACCAATTCAATACACTCTTTACATGAAGTTAGGATTCCAAGCATCAAAATTAATAGACTGAAGTCTGAAAAAACAATGAGAGGCGCTGAGAAACAGTAATATCTTTTCTTTATTCCGGATTTATGAAACTTTCTAAGTAATAGAAAAAAGAAGAATATTACTTTTCGATATGTGCACAACTATAATATGGAAAATTCCTTATTAAAATCTAAACAATTTTTATGAAGTGAAAAATCGCAGACCTGTGCAACCACTTATGTCAGACCTGCAGGAACTAAGAAGCGTAACAAAGGTGAATTTTTACCTTATATATTAGTATGTAAGACGTCAGAGCAAAGCTAAAAACGAGGAAGAGAGAGTGTCCGCACATGTTGATGTATTGACACGTGGAAGTATGGAATTGTAGACGTCCAGAGGAGTTCGGTCGGTCGGTCGATGACGTAACTGGGAAGACATGGGAGGGCAAGAAGAACATCGATTATGAGTTAGTGATGTGATACTCACATACAGACATTACAACATTACACGAGTGTGTGCGTGTATTTTAATGTGTTTTGATCTAAAAAATTATGGTTATAATATATATGTATCTATTCATAAATCCACACACACACACGTATAAGAATATGATTTTAACGATTACTTGAAGAAATGCACCCTTCTCATTCAAATTACTATGCGGAGCAAACCGGAGTACCCGGAAAAAACCTACTTTCGCGAATATAGAGGCCTAGAGAAATATTCCAAAGAGAAAAACATGTACATAGAGGCTCAGCTTTGACAATGTAAGTCAACTGGCTGAAACAATGCGTGTTTTGTATGCGTAACTGGGAGCACAGATTGACAGTTTTATTGTATATACTAAGTTCATCTAGTTTAACTACAATGATAAGTTTGCATCATAATACGAGCATCTTTTTGTGAAATACAAATGTTCAACTGCCCGCTCTTGTCCTTCCTGCGGACATCCCTGTACATGGATCAGGTGCCGAACAATATAGTTCACCCGTGTTGTAACCGTTTCATGATAAGCTAAACCCACTTTCCAGTTTTAAAATAAAGTCCATTATGTATCAGTACGTGCTTTGATTATCACTCTATGATTTGCCAAACGTGAATACAGTGTATTGCTTAAGATAATGCAGGCATTGACATCTTAAGACTACGAGTTATTAACAAATCTTAAAATCGAGGCTTAATGCGTCCTGACGATATTTCATATATATTAAACAAAATTAAAAAGGGGTTTATATATCGAGCATAAATAGTAGAACAAAGACAAATTTTGAAAGAAATGTTTTCCTTAAAGGGCGCTTATTTACAGTATACAGTTAGGTACTTATATACACAAATATGAAAAACTATTATATAAATATATAAACAGACAATTTAACTCATTTAAAAAGAGAAAGCTCTTAATGCTACATATCAAATCATAAGGCCTGACATGTCCAGGGGTTAGGGTGCTCGACCCGCGTTCCGAGGGTCGTTGGTTCGAGTCCAAGTCACACCAAAAATGCTCGCCCTCCCAGCCGTAGAGTTGTTATAATGTAATGATCAATTCCACTATTCGTTGGTAAAAGTGTAGCCCAAGAGTTGGTAGTGATGACTAGCTTGCCTTCCGTCTAGTCTAACACTGTTAAATTAAGGAGGGTTAACGCAGATAGCCCTCGTGTAGCTTTGGCGAAATTCAAATAAAAAATCATAAGGAAAAAACAAGTATATAAAAAAATCTTTAAAATGTGTTTTGTTTGAATATTTAAATTTTTAAGAGAGGAAAACATAATAATGTAAAACTGATCAAGGGTCATTTGAGCTAGTTATCTATAGTTTAGAACTGACAGGCTAGAGGGAAAGAATCCAGTCAACACAATCCACAACCAATTCCTAAGGTAATTTTATAATCAATGAACTAACCGTAACTGGCAGTAACTGTTCTGAAGGATTTCTTAATTTTTCTTTTTGTTTTTGACATGAGACTAGTACCTACAGTTCTATAAATGGAATGTAGGGAAGAAGATGACAAGGTACGATAACGTATTTGACCATAAGAAGTTCACTGTTCATATTATTTAAAGACCATATGATCGTAAAATACATAATTACAAAACTTATAACTTTCACGACATAAAATAATGTTTATCTAATTGAATGTGTAACATGCAGTATTCAGTATGTGTGATACACTAGCACATCTGTAATAGAGCATTGCGTTTGGTTGTCTTTATCACAGAATTTATCTATAAAGAGCCTAAACTTGGAGGCTTAGCAACACTTGCGATTGAAAGGATTACTAACACGTGGTTGGAATTAAAGTTAAATTTAGCACAGACGAATGGAGATTTTAAACTAGGATGGTCAAATGATGAATAAATTAGCGAATTCTTAATTTTGGAGATATTGAGGATGGTAATATATATAATATACTTTGTTAGCTCCAGGTGATTTAGGTATTTAATGACTGCAAATATATCTTTCAAAAGTAACTTTTGTATATATGACCTGTGTCACTTCCAAATGGAGTTTGTTTTCCATTATTATACATTCTTATCAGAAAGGCAGTGGGTGACTTTTGCCACTAAAGTGTATTGGTTTAAATTTGTTTGTGTCTGATAGGATGTTCTGTCACCTTTTTAGCCTTTGCCATGTTTTTACCCTATGTAACACAGGAAATGTCAGTGGGAGATGTTGACAACGCTAATGCTTGAACACAAATGACTAAATTTCGTGATTAGGTTTTTGGTAAAAACGCTTCGTTTCAGTATGGTCTTAAACTTTTGACCAGCTAGTAGTTAGGCTAATTTCATAGTGTTCACATTTTCTTTACTAAATGCTAAAAAAATTGTAAATTTTTATTTTCCCTTTTCTCACTGCCATCTTTCGAAGCTCTACTCAAATAAGTGGTTGAGTATAACAACGCAAAATGCATATTGTTTCTTTATGTTCATTCGCCTTAAAGTTTTGGCCAGCAGTGTATATGTGTATATATTGTAAGGACTTCGGAGATGATATACATTGAATGATTTTATCTAACGGTTGGTCCATAAATTATTGAATAACTATTCTTCAAATGTTTATTTAATCATTATATAGGTACATGTATGTTTTTTTCTCTAAACAACCATTTTTGAAGCAATGTATTTGAGATAAAGACCACAACCAGTGTGAATGGGCGATTAGATACATCCACTACATACTCTGGGGAAGTGTAACTGTGGAGTAACCTCTTTTGTAGAATTAAGTTACTTTGTTAAGACAGAACTTTTCACCCATTTTTACTAAAAAATAGCGAAAAACGGAATTTTTACGAAGCCCATTCCAAATTCCCAATGTAACAGTTATACAATAACTTGTATGAAAGCTAATTTAATCTTGGTAATCCACAAGCATTGCGTTATTTATAAATATCAAAGGTTATTATACTCTCAGTCAGGTGAATTTGACCCTCAGGTAAAAATTGTTCAAATTGCAAGATGGACGACACTGATTTGCGTCTAAATTATTACACCTTCAAGAAGTTAGACTATGTATATAAATGTGAGCTATATATAAACAAAACATATGTGAGTTCTAGATCAAAACTACACAATAGTAACCCAAAAGTAGAAAATAATTTCTAATTGAAACATCAAATATTATTGATATATATTCTTACGTTTCAGATAACATTACACAAAGCTAAATGTATAAAGTTATCTTGATATAAAACCATTGTCAGAGTTAATGTGTAGTAGACATAAAATTTGTGTTAGTTGTGTAATAATATACAATATATATATGTTTGTGTGATACTCTACAAACTTTTACTCACACCTGTTTGGGATGTATAAGAATGGTATGTTTGTTTGTTTGTTTTTGAATTTCGCACAAAGCTACTCGAAAGCAATCTGTGCTAGCCGTCCCTAATTTAGCAGTGTAAGACTAGAGGGAAGGCAGCTAGTCATCACCACCCACCGCCATCTCTTGGGCTACTCTTTTACCAACGAATAGTGGGATTGACCGTCACATTATAACGCCCCCACGGCTGAAAGGGCAAGCATGTTTGGCGCGACCGGGATGCAAACCCGCGACCCTCAGATTACGAGACGCACGCCTTAACACGCTTGGCCATGCCGGGCCAAGAATGGTATGTCAAGGTCAACATGATGTTGGGGCAGGCAGTTTAGTTTTCAAATGTTTTATATAGTTTCTACAATAAAAGAGCTTAGATTACTTTCTCATAATGCTTGATTTATAATAACCTACTCGAACATCTATATATGGCAGGTACTATTATATCGAAGTGTGTCGGTATTTTTTAACTTAAGTTTTCTTAAATAGCATATTAGTATATCTTGAAGTTTCATTCACAAATGTTCCATTAATCTTGTCAAATACATGATTTTACACCAGCTTAAGACAAAACACGAGATTTTCCATAGAAAATAAGTGTGTTAGAAACTAATACTCATGGCATATAATTTAACCATAAAACATTAAGTTTGGTATTTTTTTACAAATTGACAAAATTTCGTAAATAGTATCATAGCGTATTTTGAAACTTTCTGAACAAATCTTTCAAACAGTTTCAAAGTTTGTGACGTATGTATGTGAAATTGTTTTTGCAAAGAGTGATGACATGGTGTTTCCAAATGAAATGTTTATGCAAACAAAATCTTTCTTCTGCCTTTGATTAACAATAAACTTATTGATAGTGGTAAATCACAATTAGTCATTTTAAATTATTTGAAATATTTGTGTAATATATAACAATTTTTTTCTAAACGTAAGATAATTCAAATAATAATGTCATCTCGCATATTCCAGTTGAATCGATCTTTCATTTTGTTCTAATTTCTGCAACGCGTCCCTGATGATGCGTTCTCTGATGACAATAATTCGAAGTACAACCTCGTCATCTTTGATGTTTCTCCTTCAATTCTCATCCCCTGTGACAGCCTATCAACGTTAGGCGATATCCTATTGCCACGATAATTCCGGGTTTACTACTAGTAATGTATTGTAAAACACATGTAGAAATGCAGAAATATATTGTAATAAACATTATTGAAGAAGACATGTAAAAGAGACGTTTTTAAAACTAAAATCACAACAGAAGACAATAGTTGTACTATATTTGATAACCGTTTTACTCTAATCACTCTTCTTTTAGCAACACTGTGTCTAGCCACTGTAAATTTAGTGTTTGGTGAATATCTTTGTAAAAACTAAAATTATTGGTCCAGAGTTTATATACGATATTTCCTAATTCACATACCTTGTTTATACGGCGTAAGTTTAACCAGATACTTCTATGAACTGGTCATTGAACGAATGTTTAGTTTTACTTTCTTAAAAGGCACACTGGAGTAAATTTTAAAGGTTTTATTGTAACTGATTGTGGAGTAGTACGTTGGTAACAGATTTTATACTTTTTCACATAAACAAATCTGCTTTTACAACACTTCAATGTATATTTAGCTGAGTATTCTTGGAAGTAATACATAGGTAATGTTCAATAAAACAAATATACTGATTTGAAAAAGCATATTATTATAAAGCTTGTTGTGCGACAAGACTGTTTTAATCTTGTTGTGTACGTGGTATATGTGTGTAGGTGCGTCAAGATTATTATTGTTTTCGCGTTGTTTGTGCAAGTCTTATTCAGAAAGGTAGTAGTTGCATCACAATCTTATAATACAGTATAGGTCCAGTTTGGTTAGAAGTAAGGAAACCCCATTTTCCAGCACATAAGGTATTTCATTATGCATTTTATCAGCCTAAATTGAATACCCACAATAAGGTTGTTTTCACAGAAGCATCACTTATATCTACATTAAGAACAACAATGTTGATTTGATTAGAAACATTTGGAAAATTACATTAAAAAACCTAACAAGTTGATTTTTCTCTACAGGAGGCAAGTGATCGAGGTTTTGCATTAAGATTGGCCAGAGTATCAGAATTACTCAATATGATTTTCTGTTCATCTACAATATTTTAAAATTTACGAGAGCCAGAGTCAAAGAGTTTCTTTCAGAAGAATACTCAATGGTTAAAATGCTTCAGGTACATCTCAGATGTAATAGGGCTTGAACATATTAACATGACACAGCTGGGTAGCCTTCTTATGCCTCACTGAGTTTGCAAAGAACCTCATAGCAAACATGGTACCTATCTTTGAATGAATGTCCCATGGTGGATAACATAACTAAGACCATGTCACCATGACAGAACTTACACTCTTCAGTTTTATGGTTAAAAATGTTTTTCATTCTAGCTTACGATTACTTCAATTTCTTCCAAGCCAATTCAGAACATCTAACAAACTGGAAACGTAATCCAGTAGGTATATTTTCTTTGAGTCATCCTCCCACCATTGTTCCTTCAGGACCTTCCAAGAACTATGCACTTAATTGAAAAGTGTTTGTAGGAATGCATTATCAGGAGGAAGAGATTAGTAGTTTGTGTAATGTAGAAAGTAGATATGTCGGACAGTGCTTCTGCTAGAAAACACCAAACTCTCACACCTATCTCTTGGCTTACTTTTCCTACCACTTTACTGATGGAATGTCTAATGATGACAGTAGACTACCCTCAAAAGCAACTCACCATTGGAATTCACTGGACCTACCCACTTACAGTACCAACCACATTTCATGCACAACTAAAACAGTGACCATTGTAATTCGAATACTTGAACCAAATAAAGTTGACTCTCCCTCATGAGACCATCATCTATCACAAGATGAAAAACATACAAGACAGAGAGTCTGGATAGGCTAGCTGTTGCATGTTGGCTAATTCTTCCACTCCACAATTTATCCATATTAACTGAGAAATGCAGTGGCCAATGTAGCACACAAGCACTAACTCGATATACATATATTTAAAAAACCTGATTCAGACACTAAGTTTTGCAAAATAAAGCAGTTTTAATATACTTTCGAAAAGCTATATTACAATGAGTTTTGACTACTTTGATTAAACTAAACACAACTAAGCTCATTTGGTATAACCAACAAAGCATTCTTTAAAAATACTTTCCATAACATCACTAAGTCATTACAATGTATCAACTCCACTGTCTTCGACTATGTTATCCAATGCCATGAGTAATTGTAGTAAGTTACTTAGAGAGTTTAGGTGAGAAACGTTTGGTAAACTCATCACTGGAGTGGTCACGACCATTATTCAGATTTAGAGGTTCACCTGGTGATGGCTGCAATGGTTTCAACACCCAATTTCTTCTCGATCTTCGGGCTCCAAACACAAGTTTTGCAGAACCTATTTTGAATTCATAAGAACTAACGTTTGAGCTTCAAACACGAGTTTTAATACAAACTCTTTCCAATATTCCAAATAGTGTACACAACTGCCCTCAAGTAGATCTGACACTTAATTGGTTATTTTCCTTGATTGTTTCACAATCAAAAATCACTTGCTCGTTGTTTACAGATGAAGTCAGTAAGTTGGCAGCCTGCTTACTTGTATCCATACATATGCTTCTGAAATGGAAACTGCATCAAAGTCGCGACTTTCCATTGTGATGCCAATAAAGGATTTAGCATTTGCAGCAGTTTCTCCTATGCTGCAATGACGACAGTCTCTCAATAACAACCTTAGTTTCATCTTATGAAAGAGACTTTCGTTACCCTTCTCATGACCTTAATAGCGTCACTTGCATAAATAGACGAGTAGAAACGTTTCTCAACATCTCTCTTTTAAGGTAATTGCCATTAGATAATACTTTATAGTTTTGTTAATATACATTACACTTCTCCTTACTGCATATAACTGCTCAATACATGAAGCATTTGAAATGTACAAAATTTTCCCTGCTTTAGATATTTCTATTCTAAGTAAATATTTACTAAGTAAACCTCTCCATTTCTATCATTCCGTTTAGACATCTTGGGACATTTACAATATGTTCGCCGATATTCTGCATTTTTAGCCAGTCATACTTATACTGGGTAACAAGTTACTGCTTTTACTCCTTTAGTCTTTAAATATCCTCATAGTTAAATTGATATTTAAAATATATGACACACACATCAATCATTTCTAATAAACTTTAAACATGAATCATATGTACTTTGCTCGTGTTTGTATCTAATAAACATTAACACACTACAATAACAATTACAGACCACAATTATATGCTTGATTCAAATTAAACTATATAATTATATAAAGACTTGATATGACAAGCAAAAAATTAACATTATCTCATAATTATGTTAATATCATCTAGCTATTACATCAAATTGAAGACAATCATTTACAGTCAAGTGATTCCTTTCTTCCTGTCTTCTAGACACTGTTCTTTTGTTATGTTCTCATCTTCAGAATTCGTGTTGAAAGAACAAAACACCGACTCACTGTTGCTGATCCATTTGTATAATGCACAAGCCTTTATCTTATCACAATGTTCAAGTGGTTGAATACGATAATCACATCACATGATTATTGTAGGTCAATTGTCTCTATACTGAATAACTGAAGTTTAACGTCTACACATGCAAAATCAGTCAAGTGATGAGCCTCACCTCCAAACTCTTCGACAGATTTTGGTGTATGTCTCACTCGTATCCCTACAGATGACAACTAACCCGGAAAGTCTTACTGTCTTGTTACTCATTCCAAATTCCTGCTCTCTTAGCGTTTGTTTCTCAAATCTGTGGTCATCTTCAATTAACTAATTCTCATTCTAATCGTCTTTGAATTCTCGAACATTTTTTGTTGGTGTTGTTAGTGACAGTGATTTTTAATCCTATTAATTTTCCCTTATAATTTTGATTTATAACATTCACTTTATAATTAGCTGACCTCATCAATTGGTTAAATAACTTCAAATTTTGTCAGTCTCTAACAAATCAATCTTCGTCCTAATTAGATGGGTCACCGTCAAGTAAAGCAACCACTTCAGTGGCCTCTGAATAAGACAACCTTCTATTGTTGCCTAGCCCTGTTTTGGTTTTCATTTTGAATTTACATAACCCATCTAACTTCCAAAATTGCATTAAAGCCAATTCCTCATGTACTGTGTATAACACTATACTTACTAGTATTCCTACCAAGCATAATGTTATATTCACTGAACCAGTCCGTTTCCACAAATCTATCCTAATTTATTCTGTTGACACATGTGATAAGTGGGGGGATCGATATTATATGCATTAACAAAACATGTCTTAATAAAAATAGCAATTTTAGTCTACGAGGTTACACTACTATATCTACACATAAAACCACAAGCAGAAGGGGCATCGCATTACTTCACAAACATAATATTAGTGTAACACTCGTTGAATTAAGCAGCGTCAGTCATAATGAAATTTTAGTATGCTGCGTAGTTCCAGTTGGCACTCCCGCGTTCACCCTAGTAGCATCTTATGCTTCCCCACGCATGCTAGTAGACACAAACCTATTTCAGCAAATTCTCAATAACAATACTTCTATTATTTTCATTGGCGATTTCAATTCTAAACATAGTAACTTTCTCTGCCGCACAAACAATAGCAATGGAATCATCCTAAACCATTTTATTAAATTAAATGACCTCTCAGTACTTGAATGACAGAACACCAACACACACGTGGACGGTTCGCAAGACTTCTTATATTTAGCCATCTCTACACCTAACCTCTTACTTCACAACTAATTTTCGGGTTCTTCCCAACATTGGGGGCGATCATGACACCATATATTTCACATTACATAACCCAGAGCCAATTAATTGTGAGCCCATACCCTCAACTTACGATTTTGTTAACACTGACTGGGGGCAGTTCCGAACATATATTAATTCCACTCCCATCACCATGGATTATTCCTCTCTCAATGAAGATACGATTAATAACCTAACAAAGGTTAATCTCTTCCATACACGGAGCAATCAGGGCAACTGTCCCACAAAAAATACTATTCCGCGAATTCAAGTGATAGAAGCTCACACCTGAAATACATTTACATATCAAGCGGAGAAGGCGGTTACGCCGTCAGTTCCAACATCTTAAAACACTAATCAATAGAGAAAATAACCATATCAAATCACTTAAGAGACAACAGGAAGTTAACTGGGAAAATTTCTATATGTCAATTAATCAACGTAAAAATGATCCAGCAGCATTGTGGAAAAAAATTAAATCAATTTGTAATAACTCCAAAATGCAAGTTAAGTCAATTATCAGATATAGCGGCTCAATAGCCTCAACTGATCCTGACACAATATCTTGAACATACTTTTCAGACACCAAATCTCCAATCTTTTGACAATAATCATTTTCACTCAGTTGAGTTTATCGCCAATAACAAAGACATTTTTCAACCTATCTTCGATCACTCATCTGACCAATACACAGTTCACACTCACGATAATACATCTCGTCCCATATCATGTGCTGAGCTCAAAATTCAAATCTCTAAACTCAAGAACACTGCCTCAGGTGAGAATTAAATTAAGAATATCATTATAAAAAAACCTCCCAGACCTATACATACGCTACCTGAATTTTCTCTATAATCTATCATTATCAACAGGATATTTCCCTAAACATTGGAAATCTGCAATAATTGTTATCCCTAAAACAAATTCAGACTCTCAGAATCCCGCCAGCTATCGACCCATTAGCCTTTTGAATTTCACAGGTAAACTGCTGGAAAAAATAGTGGATAGCCGACTCCTATATTATCTGGAATCCAACATCATCAACGATATACAAAATGCTGCCAGATGCAAAAGACAAACTAGTGATCATTTAGTTAGACTTAAAGAAACCGTGTTCCAAGCTTTTAATCGTAAACACATCACAGTTGCAACTGTTTTGGACGTTAAAAAAGCATTTGATAGTATCTGGCACAATGGACTACGATTCAAACTCCCTCACACGATTATAAGGTGGATCTCAAGTTTCCTATCTAACACACAGGCTAGTGTTCGGGTGAATAATGCACTTTCTTATCATTTTCCACTAAAAGTCGGCATACCGTAAGGGTATACCATCAGTCCATTAAATTTATATTATCTATGTTAATGACATTCCCATCCCTAAACATAATTACACACACGTATCCAATATGCTGATAACGTGGCAATATGGAGCACGTGTAGTGGTCCGGCTGCCGCAGCGTTCAAAGTTCACTTAACGTATCAGTATAGTGCAATCACTGGCGCGTCACATTGAACCCCAATAAAAATCATGCTATCGTGTTCTTTCGTTGCCGCAAATATAAAAAAATTAACAATCTCTCACTAAAATTACTCGATACCAACATCAACTTGTCGAAAACTGTTAAATTTCTTGGGATTACCTTCAACAGGACATTGGTCTGGACCGATCACTTTAATAACATATGCAAAGCAGCCAACCAACGCATCGCGTATCTAAAGCGGATCGGAGACACTCATGTTAGATGTTCTCCGGAATCGATCCTTATCATTTATAAAGCATATTTCAGGTCACTCATGGAATATGGCTCCATGGTCACGCTCAACATGTCACCTAACGTCTCAAACAAAGTAGAAACCATACAATGCGGGGCGGTCGGGATAGTCTACCGTTTGCCTAAATACATTCCGTTATCATTCCTAGATTCCCTGCAGGTACTACCCAAAATAAATACTAGGTTTCTTAAACTCGCTGTCAAATACTACTAGTCTGCTCGCGTAAGAAATTCCCTCACAAAACAGTTCCCTATACTAGCTGCCACACCAAGTACCTAGCGCATTAATAAATCTCATTATGTATCTCGCACCTAAATTATGGTACATGTATTAACCATATTTTCTTTTTAAGTTATCTTAAGTTGTTCGATTTTGACATGGGAAGTGAAAGTGGGATTTCTCGGGGTACTCCCGTTTCCCCCACACTAAATTAAACCAGACATCGGATTTATTGATCCACGCCGCCTTGAATGACCCTTTGTCATCAATTGGCCGTTAATTTTGTGGTATCCACTCGAACCGGGTGCTTGTGGTCGGTTTTTTGTTCTTCGTGTCTGTTTGCCTTCTTCTCGCGAGTTTAGTATCTCATATTTTAGGTGATTTATAATTTGTTTTTTCGGGTAGCTTTAACAATACTCCAAATTCACGAGTCCATCTTTCTGAGCACCCCTAGTTATTTTTATCTCCTCTGTGGATAGAGAATTTCAAACCACAATTACTGTCAGTTTTATTGTTGTTGTTCCTACTTCCATTCTGTTCTATCTTCGTTCGTCGTACGTTAGAAGTTTTCAATAAAGACTGTATTTTAGCTTGTTGAGTCATCTGGGAAACAGATTCCAATTATGACAAGCAAGTGTCTGAAACTTTCCGATATTAAACAGTTCTGCAAGCCAGTTACTAGTACTACAAGTGACAATGTAGATACAGATAATCCAACAACTTCAAACAAAGGAATAAAACTTGCTATACAGAGGAAATACCGTGTTCATCAGAGGACGAGTCTGAAAATACTTTTGCAACTATTGCACATCATGAACCACCTGGTAGTTGTGAAACAAGTTTGTACAGTAATTAAAAATCTGACACTCCACAGATACAGTGTGGAAAGCCACATTATCCAGATGCACAACTAATACCACGACAAAAAGCAAAATTTCACAATATCAACTTCCAGGGCAAGTGGTTTGAGTTCCCATGGCTGCACTTCGACGAACAGACTTACAAAGTCATATGCTTTCATTGTGCCAAGGCGGAAAATAGAGACCTTTTTACAGGGAAATTGGAGAGGCCAGTGGAGTATACCTTCATATCTACCGGTTTCTGCAACTGGAAAAAGGCAAAACAGAAATTCAATGAACACGACTCCTCCTCTCAGCACAGATTTGCTATATCTCCAAAAGATTCACTTGATGTAACTCCAGTGACTATCCAGGTACATGATGGAAAAAAAAAGAAGCAGCGGGTAGAACACGAAAGAAGTCTACCCAAAATATTCAGAAGTTTACGTTTCTTACTGCTTCAAGGATTAGCAATACGTAGACATACTGATACGGAGTGAAACGTCCTGCAGTTAATGAAGCTCCTGGAAGAGGAAGATCCTGAGTTGACAGCCTACTTGTCAAAGAAAACCACATTCACATCACCCCAGGCTCAGAATGAAATAAAGATGTTCAGCCATCAAATATTGAGGAACATAGCACACGAAGTGCAGCAAAGTAAATTCTTTGCATTAATGGTTGATAGCACTCAAGATGTTACAGGTGCCGAACAGGAAGCAATATGTGTACGATACCTAGATGAGAACCTTGACGTCCATGAGACATTTCTTGGTTTGTACAGTGTTTCCAATACAACTGGTGAAACAATATCCTCGACTATACTTGATGTACTGACTAGACTCAATTTACCACTGTCAGGATTAAGAGCACAAAATTATGATGGTGCCGCTAACATGAGTGGTGCATATAGTGGATGCCAGGTTAAAATAAGAAAAAAGCAATCGTCAGTTTTGTTTTTACACTGTGGAGAACACAAGGTTAATTCAATAATGCAACGTGCTGTTGAAGCTTGTGAATGTGTTCGAAATTCTATCCAGTGGGTACATGAACTTGGTATCTTGCTTCAGAGGTCAGGCACATACAAAACAATCTTTGAAAATATTTTATCGTCAGACAGCCACAATGTTCCAGTTAAATACATCCGCCCACTGTGTCCAACATGCTGGTTGTGCCGCCTATCTGCAATTACATGTGCTACTGATCACTACAGTGACAATGTTGATGCTTTGTCTGAATTAGCAAATGAAAAATCAGATGTAGCAGTGAAAGCACGAGGTCTGTTTGACAGATTTGACAAAGGAACTACAGTTTTAGAATTCTTGATGGCTCAGCATCCATCAGCTGTATTAGAGGAACTAAACCGTGAATTCTAAGCAAAATCAGCGACAGTATCTGCCATGATTGAAGCATCTGCAATGACAGTTGAGCAATTGCGGGTATTGCGAACAGAGGAATATTACAACAAAATATTTGATGAAGCTGAGAAAAAGGTAACTTCCCTAGATCTGGTGCTTATTGAGCTACCACGCATTCGCAGACCCCCCAGAAGGATCACAGTTGATGCGATGGCTCAACGCACCATTCTGCAACAGCTAGAGATTACTACGGAAGCCAATATTTTGAATTTGTGGACACAGTCATAGAACATCTGACCACTAGATTCAATGCAGACAACAATGACTTGAGGCAATATCTGGCACTTGAGAACATGATCACATCTGGTTATAAACTTCTATCCAGAAATATCTGCACAACGGCTCGAGATTCAGTTGCCTATGTTAAAAGGAACAATAAAAGCAGTATCTCTGAAAGGTGAAAAGGATGTTGGATGCTTACTGTAAAATTCATGAAACAAGCCAGCAGATGTTTAGTGAAGTGTTTCCTCTCATGAAAATTTTGCTTGCATGTCCAGTATCCAGCTGCGAATGTAAACGCAGCTTTTCTGCATTAAGACGGTTGAAGACGTAGTTTAGGTCGACTCTGTCTCGGTGCCTCCTCAACCATGTGACAGTTTGCCATACTCACAAATGAGGTGAACAAGATAAATATAGAAGAGCTTATGAAAGAATTCATAAACAGATCATCACAAAGGAGGTCTACGTTTGGGAACATGTAGACTAGAGGACGAATCTCACTTCAATGAAAAGTATGAATAATTATGTGCTACATTGTATTTATTTGTAATTTTCAAGAGTTCGCAAAGACATTTTAATTATTTTTATCAAACAACATGAACAGTTTTTCAGTAGATATAAACTTATCAAAGGTAATTACTATTTTTATTAATATTTGAAAACGTAATTCATGAAATGAAAGTTATTAGTAACCTTGTCAAGTATAATGGCCATCTTTTATACTGTGCAGTGTGCAGGAATAAATTCAAGTGGTAGTTAATTTGTGACACATTTGTCTTTATTCTATTAACATTTTGAAAACTGTTCACAACACCTCACTTATACAAACCTACATGGAAACCTTGAAGTATCGTGGCAACAAGATTACTCTGACTGCATGTTAACAGCTTTCAGGTTCACGTAATCAGAGATTACCAATTTGCAAATTGGTCCGTCCTTGCGATTATATTGTTGTGTGTGATATGTTGAAGCATGTGATTTAGGTTTTTGTCTGAAGAAATACTCTTGATTTTTTTTCCAAAATGCTTTATTTTTCCTAAATTTGTACAAAAGTTTTGTGAATTAGTTTCTTTTGCTATTTTGATTTCTTGTTTAATTTTTGCATTTGTTCTGTTAATCTGTTTTGATAGATAGATCATGTGTAATATAGTGTGTTCGTCTTAATTGTCTGCGTTTGATTATAAGTGCATGAATTTCCGGTGTTAAAGTCCATTGATTATGTGAGTGCTTTCTCCATGTTTGAGGGATTGTGTTTTTTATGGCTTTATGTATGACCTCTGTAACATAGTTGTCTAATCCTGTTTTGTTATTAGCATGTTCATTTGGGTTGGGTAGATGTGAATCTAGTGAAGCGTTGAAAGTGAGTTGTATGCTAAGGGAGTCACCCCCGCGTGGCAGGATGGCGCGGGTGAATCATACAGGAAATGGGGAAGTGGTCACTCGTGATTTCGTCGTGTACTCTGAAGTTGGATATTCTATTTACTGTGTCTTTGGGGGCTATGATGTAATCAAGTACGTCATACGAGCCGTTGGCGGCTTAAAAGTGTGTAGGTGTGTGGTCGTTTATTAGGTGCATTTTGTTAATAGAAAGAATTTTTTTATACAAAACCCTCTGCGTTTGTTTCTATTTCCTCTTAGTCCTGTGTGTGGAGAATTAAAATCCCCAATGATGATTGGTTTAGGTTTACGGTTAACTATAGGAAGTTAATGTCGATATCTTTAGTGGGTGAACAATATATGGCTAGAATTGGAATTGTTAGCCGGTTGTTAAAGTGTATATTACAAGTAATGGTTTCATTTATGCTTGATCTAAAAGAATCTTCTATTGAGATTAGATGTGAAATTTCTGTATTAAAGTAAGCTATTATGCCTATATTGTTTTCTGAGTGAGGTATGCTGTGCGTGATGAATCCGGGGATTGTGGTGTTCTATTTCTCTGTGCAAAGTGTTTCTGAGACGATGATAATGTTGGCATTTATATGTTTGTTTATGTTGTAGATTTCTATTCTTTTATCTTTAAGGTTTCCTTGGTAGTTGATGTGTAAAATTTTAATGTGTTGTATCATTGTGTTGTTTTATTTCCCTTGCATGAATTTTAAGTGAAAGATGATGTGGTTTGAGATGGGGAAGGTGAAAGTAGTGTCTTTTGTAAGGCTGCAAAGAGCCTTGAGTGACTCGTGTCTTGATTCGAAGGTAGGGGAATTCACTCAATTCTAATAGCATTGCTAATAAAATTTGTAGTGAATTCCGTGGGGTTAAATGTATGTGTTGTTTTCGTATATGTAACGTCTGCGTATGTACGTGTTGATTGTGGCTGAGTGGTTGTGTTTGTGATCTGCGAGTCTATTGGAGTTTCGAGTAATGGTTGTTTAGTGATGTGAGTGTTGAGAGGTTGTTTGTTACTGTTCGTGTTTTGAAAATGATTCTGTTGCGTATCTGTGTGTATTTAGGACAACCTTTGTAACTAGCTGCGTGAGGACCTTGACAGTTTGCGCATTTCACTTGGTTTCGCTCATTGGGGCAATGAGCAACCTCGTGAGGCCCACTACATCTCACGCATCTGTCTTTGGCCATGCAGTTGATTTTTGTGCGTCCGAACCTTTGACATTTGTAGCATTGCAAAATTGGCTTTGGGTGCGTTTTCTCCAGTTCGGTCGTGTGTTTTTTGAAGAATAGAAAGCAACAGTCTTTTAGTAATCTGTCCTGGTCGTCTGTAGTGTTTACGGTTACTTTGATTAGCGGCGTTTTTTGTTTTGTTTTAAAAGAGATTATTTGTTCTGATTTAGAAATGTCGTAACCTTGTGTTTTCAGTTCCTCGGTGATCTCGTTATCTTCGATGTCAAAATCGACACTTCTGATAACAATAGTTAGCTGTGGAGTGTTGTGTTTTGGTGTGTTAATCGTGGCTTTAACTCCAAAGGCATCTTTGGGCCAGTGGGCTAAAATTTGTGAGAAAGAATGGCCAGTAGATGCATTTAAACCTGGGAAAAATAAAATCCACCTGCCAGGAGGTAAGCCACAGCCTAAAGCCATGGTCGTAAGAGGGAGGCACCAAACTATTATCCTTGACACAATTACCAAAGCATTAGACAAACAAAACATACCACATACGAATATACAATGCATAGTTAAAACAAAACAGAAAACACAAGCACTCACAAACCTAATACGAATCGACATTGATGATAGTTACAACATATTAAATCTTATCGATAACGGGATAATGCTTTGGTATAAAAATACCAGGTAGAACAACTAAAAATTCCGGCAATTGTAGTAACTCAATGCTACAATTGCCAAAGATATGCACACGTTTCTGCGGCATCCCAAGCAACACCGAGGTGCTGCGGCTGTGGCAGAGAACACGATATTTCCCAATGTAAAAAGGAAAACGGAACACCCAAATGTTGTAACTGTGGTCAAACCCACACAGCCAATTACAAAGGATGGGACAAATATAAACAAATAAAACAAAGTATATATCAGATAAGAACAGAAACGTCAGAACAGGAACAAACAAGTACAAATTCGCAACAAAAACAAACAATTTAACAAAACTAAAACCACATATGCACAAATGTCAAAAGGAAACAAACCTCAAAAACAGCAAGAACAAAATATTACAGAGAAAATAACACCTTAACACAAAAACAAAAGCGACAGGAAAATACCACTACACTCCCAAAAACAAACCCTAACACACTTGATAAAATAAGCCATAATCGAAAACATTTACAACAGAATACACAAAACCAAACTAAACAACTAACTGTATCGATATGTTAATTAACATACTGAAAAAACACATTACACCTCATATACCACACATAACAACACTTGCCGGATACATGATAACAACATAATGTTCACAGTTGTATATATCAACATCCAAGATGCAATAGCTTCCAAGAAACACGAGATCGAAGACCTTGTACAAGAAACTAACCCCCATATTACAGTAGTTAGCGAAACTTTAATATACAACAACAATAGATTTAAAATACCAAATTATGCATCAATAAGGAAAGATAGAATTAAAAATAGAGGCATTATGTTACTATATAAAACGGAATTATCAGCTATAGAAATTAGATTGAGCAGTAACAACGAACATATTACTGTAGATATTCTGCAAAGAAACAATACAAAAGTAATTGTAGCAGGAATATACTGCTTACTGAATAAACAATTAGACACAGCATTACTCAGCAACGTCTTTTCTCACAACTATAACTCTATAGTTATTGGAGACCTAAATAGTAAAAATGTCAACTTTGGATGCAGGTAAAGAAATATCCTACACTTCAACACAATACAATAGCACACACAAATAAAGAAAAAGCTAAAGCTTTCAAAGCTCAACTTCAAAATAGATTTAAAACTCATTCTGATTCAGATATCAATACATATTTCTACAATAAAGTCACCTACCATATACTAAACATTAAACAATTTGAACCAATTTTCCCAATGTGCACATCTGAGACAAACAAGACACATCACAAACCATGAAAACTACGAAGACACGATACTTACGAAAGAAATATCCCCACAAGAGCAATAAAAAAAACAAAAAACAAATTTTCAGGTGAAGATGAAATACAAGCCATCCTTCTAAAAAAGGGCACTCCAAAATTGTTTGACCACCTAAATTCACTTTTTAACTTATATCTATCCTCAGGATACATCCCAGTTTCTTGGAAGCTTGCAAATATATTAATGTTCCATTAGGAAGGAAAGCCAGCAAATAAACCTAATAGCTACCGACCAATCAGCCTGACCAGCTATATAGACAAAATTCTCGAAAGAATAATTAGTAATAGACTCTCCGCATTCTTGGACATAACATCAAAATTATCATAAGAACAAAACGAATTCAGGAAACTTAGACAAACGATAGATTATTTAATTAGATTAACCGAAACTATAATAAATAGCTTCAATAAAGAAAAAAGAATGCACCGTCGCTTGCTTCTTCGATATCGAGAAAGCATTCGACACTGTATGGCACGATGGTCTTCGGTTCCGTATGTATGAAATGGAACTACCGTGTGGAATTATTTGCTGGTTATCTAACTTTTTGGAAAAAAGAGTGTAGAGTAAATGTAGAGGGTACCTTTTCTGAGTACTTTACTCCAGAAACTGGAGTCCTTCAGGGAGGGGTGGTTAGCCCTATACTCTTCATTATGCATGTAAACAATATACCATTGAAGGATCTTAATCATGGATACTCGTCACAGTTCGCTGATGTGGCAGTCTGGAAAAGTGCCACAACACCAACAATAGCAGCCACAAAACATACAACCGTAACTAAATAGAATATGCGAATACTGTCAGAAATACAGAATAAAAATAAACACAGCAAAAACACAACTTGACTTTACAAAAATTGATAATGTACAAAAACTACAGCCTGAAATACATATGAATGGAACACTACTTCATGGATTAACCATGTAAACGAAATTAAAAACAAAGTATGGCGATAAACTAACTATGCTAGGAGTCTAACTGGCAAAAACAGTGGAGCACCTACAAACAACATACTAAAAATTTACAACACATATATTAGTCTAGTAATAAACTATGGAGTTCAAGCATGGATAACTATAAATGACAAAATAATTAAAACCAAACTACAAACAATCCAAAAACACACTCTTCACAACAGCATACAAAGTTCCAAGAACTACATCATCTCAATTCCTACACAAATATTCAAACATACCAACCATTACAGATAGACTCCTTCTTCATGTGTCAAATCTGCGGCAGACATCGACGACCATGGTATGCCAGACTTCTATAACGTACTTCGATAAAGATTGGATGAAAAACGAATTACTATGTGAACTAGAAAGGTACCTCGTACATGATAAAGTTAGTGCTAAACATCTCTCCCCGATCAATATACATTTCAAACATAAAAACACATAAATAAAAGATAAATAATAATAAAATGATGAAAATAATTTTTTTATATTATAAAGAACACTAACAAGTACCCATAGAAGTAGCAAACAAACTAAAACGTGAGGAAGCTTGAGACTTCACCTGGTCGACGAAAGCACAGGTCGGCAAACAAAGAGTGAGGCCGACAACCACAAAGGAGAATAGCAACATGACGTCCAGAAACCAAGATGCATGCTCTACCAGAAGCCAAAAAACAAGCAAAGTCTATTTCATTAGGTGGCCAGAAATTAGGTTTGGTTTCAAACCAAATAAACCATTCTATATAAATGGCCTTATGCAATGTGATCAAAAACAATTAACATTTGATAATGAAAAACATAGTAATTTAAAAAATGCAAAGGAAGAAGAAAAATAAATAAATTAACTCTAGTGAAAACCCTGAAGATGAAGGAGGTGAAACTTTTCGTACCGTGGTACAGACATTTTGTTCTACCGCTATAAATTCCAAGGACAAACTAACAAGTTCAAATAACATCTTCGATGTTGATAACTGATTATGTAGCCACAAACCAAGAACAAAATGATGAACAAGACACTGAACACCAAGAAACTTTTTCACAAGTGGTATCAAAACGAAAAGACGAAATTCAACACAGAATGATAAACTACAGTCTAAAAACATAACATCAAAATCTAAACAACTCCAATACTCGATTATAATCGAAGGTATTCCTGGCACATGCAACCAACCCCAAATTGCGATGTTTCTGTGGACAACACGCTTACGTAATCCTACCTACCTAAAACTTACCTATCATTTCCAACTTTTTCCACGTCATCTTCCCACAGATGTTTGCTCTAAGCACTATAGAGGCCTGGGTGAATAAGATAGATCTTTGTCACCCAGAACCCTATTACGTGTTATTTTGTGTACTACATTTATCAATGACATCATTTTTTTAACCATACGTGTTGGCCTTGCCGTCGGAACTCGGCTGTAGTCTACATTCGATTTCTGCTCGGAACTTGAAGTCTTACCTATGTTGAGCGACTTCGGATTGTTACTCCGGGTCATCAAGTTTGTGTGGTCGCCATACTCTAAGTCAGTACTTGACCCTATAGGTCTTTCCTTTCTCAAAAATTCGGTTTCCTTCACTGACCTAAGAATTCCGGGTTCACGTCATTGTACCCAACACCCGCCAGTATGACGAACCACCCACTCGACAGTTAACCACGCAAGGTTCCCCGGGCCGTCCGCCGCCGAGGACAGTCTGCCACCCGCCAGGACACCCAGGTACCCTTGGGGTAGGCTTCTTAACTTCATCTCCTGTACCACGCCTTTATTCCTTCAACTTGGAGAACACATTAACTATTCTGACTAAACTTTTACTGTGGGATGAGGATAGGACATATCTCCAGCCTATCCTGCAACCCCAGTCAACACAAAGTGAGTTATATAAATACTTACCTTAGTTTCCTTTTTCTCAGTTACTGTAGGATTCCTTTGTCGTAGTAGCTTCTTGATACTCTGTCGTATGTTGATTACTTGTTGAACACAATTGGGGAACACGACACACAACTTCACGTGTAGTCAAAGTCACTATTTTTACGGTCCTTGAGCCACTTGTACAAGCACCTACACGTGAAGCAGACAAACACACTCGCTAACCAGGTTTGAACCTCCAGCGTTGGCTGGTCACCGCGGTTCCCTCTTCCGTCGTCCACTTGAAGTCAGCGTGTGATGCTTGCCTTTACATAGTGAATTTTAAAATCTCAGGTCTATGAATCCGCTTTTCGTTTCCATGATTTTCGACTCTTCTGGGGCCTATTTCTTGTTGAATTCTACTTACGTTAATCGATGTTTATCGACGTTTAGCCTAATCCTCGTGTTTGCTATAATTCTTTTCATCACCACCGAAACATTTTCGTATATGGCTTTGCACCTTGCGGACCATATCTGGTATTTAAATTCACTCAACAAAAATAAGAAAAAATTCTGATTGGTTTTCACTGGTAGTGAGGTATTAAAGAGGACTGCAGCCTAGCTTATCAAGTCCGTATGGAAAATATCAGATATCTTCCGGCAATATACTTCAACGTATGCACAGTCATAATAATCATGACTTGTTTCTATGGGCTGGCAGTACGGAGATTTGTCTTCATAACTTTCTGTTCGTTTAATCTTTCTTTTGTACAAACTATATCATGTGCTATAATTATATAATTTAGATCTCTTCTCTTGCTTTCGATTTTCTTGTCACTTGTTGTGGACCCTGCCGTCTTTCAGTTTATATGTGATATTGGTTTACTAATTTGGCTTAGATATTAGCTGTTAGATTTTCCGTTGACATTTTATGTAGTTCTATTGCTGAGTTTTTCTTTGTCACCTTTTTTGTTTCTGTTATCTTTTTTAGATAGACTGGTGGAGTTTCTGCTCGTATATAGTGCTTGAAGTTTGGTCTTATTTATGCGAAATTTGGCGTTGAAACCAACTGTGTAGTAATAGAAAGGAGCACAATTGTGTTCAAACCCCATAATTTTACACGTGTTCTGGATAGTAACTGCTGTCGGGTAGTTAATTGTCCAACCTGGGCCTCCTTCGTTGGTCGGGAGATTGATTATTTCTCGTGACAAGCGTTCACTTTTTAAGTTCTATATAAAACTGTATATTCTATTTGTTTTCTCGATTTCCGTCTCTGGGGGCGGAAGTGTTCTGCCTGGATATACGACTTGTTTTATGGCCTGATAGGATAGCTCATTCTCTTTTCAGTTTTCTATATTTTCTCTATTTTTGTAACTTTGAGTTTCCAGTTGTGGGCTATTGAATCTTATGGACCCAGCCATATTCCTAAACTTTTGATGATGCTTTTTGTCCAGCTGATATTAGATGGGGAGTCATTTCTGATTCTGAGGATGTGTACTCCTGTTATTTCCGGGTCTGCGTTAACGCTACTGAGAAAGGTTTCAATCATTAGTACATATAAAGTTGGAGAAAGGGAACATCCTTGTCTTACTCCTGTCTGTCAAGTGTCCGTTTATATTTATTTTAGCAGTCACCTTTTTGTATATCAATTCAATCCAGTTAATTTCTGGAAAAAGTTATATTTCTTTAAGACATGGAACAAAAATTTATAGTCTATTTTATCAAAAGGCTTTATCCTGATCTAGTGAGATCATACAAGTAGGGGTGCCTTTGCTATTGGATATTATATCCCGGATCATATTGACATCAAAAAGTACATCTCTTCCGGGTACTGCAGAAGTTTGAGCTGATTTTATTAGATGATTCAGAACACTTGTAATTCTGTTATTTATACATTTAGTAAATAGTTTATAATCTACATTGCTCAGTGTAAGAGGTATGTAATCTTTTATAAGAACCGAAGAGTCCTTCTTACACTGCAACCTGATTACACCTTCCGTAAAGGATGAAGGTAACTTCTTTCTAGGCTATTGTTTATTACATCTGTAAACGGTTTTCCTATTATTCCCCAGAATCGTTCATAAAACTCAACTGGGAGTCCGTCCAGTCCTGGAGCTTTTTTCCTGCTGAACCGTTTCATCACAGTATTAATCTCTGTTAATTGAAACGGCTCGCCAAGATTATTTGCTTCTAATGAAAGGGAGGGGAGGAATTTTGTAACCTCTGCCCACTTACTTTCATCAGTTTCTTTAGATTTATACAGCTCTTTGTAATATTTTACTGTTATCTCTTCTATTTCTTTTGGTCGGTGGTAGTCTGTCCTTCTGAATTTTAGTACCGTTATATTAGATTTTCTGAGTTTGTTTTTAAACTGTCTATAAAGTTCACTATTAAAAGTTTCTTCGCTATCTAATTCCTTTATACCTGTTATTATTTTGAGTCATTCGATTCTTTCACTATATGGGTCGCCTAATTCATTGTCTTAGGATTTCTATGGATTCTATAAAATTTTGGTCACCGTTTGAAAATCTTGACAGACTGGTCAGCTGTCTTTCAATTTTATGTATATTTTTCCTATTGTCTTTTGCTATAGTCTTGTTGGAACCTAGTTGCTGTTGTGGTTTTTAAATCTTCCCACGAGTCAGCATCGTATTCTGTAGTGCCACAAAACTCTGTTAGCAAAGTGGTAACTTCCTCTATGATGTTATCTTTCTCTAACAGAGATATGTTAAGCTTCCAACATCCCTTGCCTCTTTGCCGAGTTTCTCCTATATTAAATTCTAATGTTACGCAACTATAGTCGCTGACCTAGTTGTTTGGGGCCCCTATTGGTCGAACCGTTATTCTGTTTGTCTTTAGGAGTAATGCTTCGGACATATAAAATCAGTCCAATCTACTTCCCACTCCATTCCAGGCCCTTTTTCCCTCGGTGTCGTTTATTGAAGTTCGCCGCCTTCCGCGCGGCGGACTAGTCATGAAATGTAAAGAGCCGAAGGATTATATTAAGCTGTTAAAACCTTGGCCTCAAGAAGCTTTTCACGGAGTAAAGCTCAACATCCACGTACCTGGAGATCGACCGCCTTCCAAGCAAGTGGTGATTCGTGGGCTTGATAGCGATATCAGCCTTCAAGAAATCCAAGATGAATTATCTAGCCAGGGCATTACTGCCACCAAGATTGAGAGA
This sequence comes from Tachypleus tridentatus, assembly GCF_004210375.1. Classification (NCBI taxonomy): domain Eukaryota; kingdom Metazoa; phylum Arthropoda; class Merostomata; order Xiphosura; family Limulidae; genus Tachypleus; species Tachypleus tridentatus. The sequence continues at coordinate 1,296,453 of NC_134835.1, forward strand.
ATAAAATCAGCAAAGACTGGCCTCCCTACGCCGCTAGTTCGTTTTTCACTACAAGATGTCGCTCTGGCTGATAAATTAATAAAAAACGGCGTGACCTTGTGGTTTCTCAAACTCCGAGTCGAAGAGTCAAAACAACCCGCGGCAGTCACAGTACTTCAGTGCTTCAACTGCCAAAAATTTGGGCATGCGAGAGCTGCCTGTAAAGCTTCACCCAGGTGTGCGAGATGCAGCGGCATGCATGCAGTCAAAGAGTGCCCCAAAAACAGGGAAGACACATGTTGCGTCAATTGCGGAGGCCCTCACGCGGCTTCCTACCGTGGTTGCCCTAAATATTCTCAAGTCCTAGCCCTTAAACGGGAAAAATTTCTCAAATCCAATATGTCGGCTAATCTCAATATGATTAAGTCGATGACCCTAAAAGACGATTTGATCACTCCATCCAGTAAGACCGTCAAGCCTACAACCCAGGAGAAAGTCCAGCAGTCCCAGCCAGCCGCTCCATCAGCTCCTACATCTCTCAAGCGGACCTACGCCGAAGCTACAGTCCGCCGTCGTGAAACAGCTCAGTCTACGCAAAACATAGACTGCTGATCTCACGTCTGGTAACGTTTGTTGCTGAGACCATTATCAAAGTCTGGGGAGGCCAATACGACTCCAAGCAGGAGATGATTAGAGGAATGGCGAACTCTATACCCCAGTATTTTGAGTTTCAACCTTTTAGCCATCAAGAATTCGAAAATATCCTGTTTGAAAAGCTCATTCTTGACTCTAATGAGGTAAGTTCTTAAAAATTTTAGCTGTTAACATTCAGGCATACTTAAATCACAAGAAATATGAATTACTCCAATTATGTAAAAAAGAATGTATACATTTAATAATCATTAGTGAGACACTTCTTAATAATAATAGTAATTTCAGTCTACCAGGATATCAATGTATTAATAAACCTAAAAAGCCCAGGTCGTAGAGGTATCGCTGTACTCCACTTAACCCAACTAAATGTATCATTTCCCGACTTCTGCATTGGCAACTAACGAGTTCATTCTTGCCTCCATGAATCTATCTACCCTAATCAAAATAGCAATCCTAGGAATCTATATTTCCCCTTCCACCACCCCCGACACGAATTTACTCCTCCAAGTTGTTAATAACTTCCCGTACTCAATTATTATTGGCGACCTCAATTCCAAACACCGCAATTTCAATTGTAGGTCAATTAACCGAAATGGTGTAATTCTTAATAATTTTATTTCTCAGCATGATTTCATATTAGGCAACAACAATATCCCAACTCATACTCATCACGATGGGACCCAGGACATACTTGACCTTGCCCTATACACGACTAGAATATCTCCCTACATTCAGGATTTCACAGTTCACCATGACATCGGAAGTGATCATTACCCCATATCTGTAACTTTAAATATCGCCGATTCTCGAACCCCAAATACTCAGCCATATCTGTTTGATTTCTCTGCCACTAATTGGCACTCTTTCTGGGAATTTCTTGACCGAAATTTACCTCCAGTCATGACTCAGGCTAACGACCCTGAATCTATCAACGAATATTTACTTCACATCACTAACGCAACAACTGATGCTATGCATAAAATAATTCCCAAACGTCGTATCGATAATCATCCAAATTCATGGAAACTAACTAGAGAAATACATTTACTTATCACCAAAAGGCGCAGACAGACGTCAATTTACAACTTCCCGAAACCCCAGGATTAAAACTCAAATAAACCGTGTGACCAACCTTATCAGACGTCGCATTAACGAACAAAGAGATCAAAACTGGACCGAGTTTTGTGAATCTCTAGATAATTCTTATAAAGACCCGGCCATATTCTGAAAAAAGTTTAAAAGTATTTGCAACGACAACTCAACCAACAGGATTCCCAATTTAAAACATAATAACATTGTTGCAACTAATGACCTCGAGAAAGCCAACTTACTAGCTGAGTACTATAAGCAGGTTTTCGCCACTCCCAACTCGCCGTACTTTAATCATACTCATCTGTGCACTGTCCAAAATTTCATTCAAAATAATATGGAAGCGTTCAGTTCGCATTTCCCGTGCTGTTTACCCCACAGTAACTTTGTCTACAGCACTGCCCGTCAAAAACTAGCCAAACCAATTACACCGGCTGAGATAAAACTGATTATTAAAACTTTAAAAAATAGTGCCCCAGGTGAGGATGGTATACGAAATATTCTCAAAAAAGCATCACCTTTATTCTTAAGACACCTAACAGCTTTATTCAACCTTTCCTTTTATTCAGGCTACTATCCACCTCCGTGCAAATCCGCCATAATTAAAGTAATACCTAAAACAAACCCGGCATCCAGCAATCCCAAAGATTACCGATCCATTAGCCTAATTATCAACATTGGCAAATTGTTGGAAAAAATATTAGCTAATCGTATAACATGGTATTTGGAAGATGAAGAGCTACTCTCTGAAATACAAAATGCTTCCCGGAAAAATAGACAGACATCTGATCATTTAGTTCGGTTAACCGAATCAGTTACTCAAGGTTTTAACAGAAATCACACCACAGTTGGCTTATTTTTTAGACGTGAAACAAGCCTTTGATTCTGTCTGGCACCAGGGGCTTAAATTTAAACTCTTCCAATTTAACTTTCCGCCCACCCTAACTAGATGGATATCCAGTTTCCTCAATAATAGAACAGTTAAAGTTAGAATCAGGAACGCTATATCTCATACTGTTCACCTCTCAGCAGGGGTTCCCCAAGGGTCTGTACTCAGCCCTCTGTTGTATATTCTCTATGTCAATGATATCCCCTTCCCGCCGCTCAAATATACTTATGCGTCGCAATATGCCGACGATATCGCGGTATGGAGCATGTCACGAGATCCCCTCCTCGCTGCCACGAAAGTCCAAGCCACATTAAATAGGATTACCGCCTGGTGTAATACCTGGCGGGTAGAACTAATGCCTCTAAAACACAGGCTATAATATTTAAACGAAAATTACGAGGAAAAATAAATCTTTTCCAAAGTTAAACTGAAAATGATAAACACCGAAATTAAATTTTCGTCTACTGTAAAATTCTTGGGCATTATATTTAATAGAAAGCTTACATGAACAAATCATTTTCAATCTATTCTTTCTAAAGTCTATAAACGTATCTACTACCTTAAACGTATTGGTAGTATAGTCTGTGGATGTAGATCCAACACGATTCTCGCTATTTACAGAACCTACATTCGACCGATAATCGAATATGGTAGCATGATCACGGTAAACGCTCCCTCTTCCCATCTTAAAAAATTACAACAGGCCCAGAATCTTGCCATTCGTCTTGCGCTCCGCCTGTCCAGATACACCCCGTTAGCATACGTCAATAGAGCGAGCTCCATCCCGCCTCTCAAGAAGAGACTCATTTATCTTGCAGCCAACTAATATAAAAAAGCAAATAACCGGACATCATTAACAAATCAAATTCCACGATTAGCAGCCACCCTACGCTCTTGGCAGCGATACCTCTCGCCTTATAATTACATACATGCCCTGAATGTAAACTTAAATGTCTAATCATTCATGTTCCCTTTTTCATTTCCAGCATCGGGCACTGGTGAGGTTGGTTTCTTTTGGCGCCTCATTAATGAAAATGGGTTTTCTCGGGGTACTCCCGTTTCCCCACAACAAAATTCCTGTTACCTTGGATCTATAGATCCCAGCCTTGAAAAGAGGCCTGTCAGAGCACACATTTTAGTCTATCCAAAAGTTTAAAAGTTTAAGATGTTTAGGAGAAAAAAAAAATCAGAAGATATGACTTAACTTAGCTGACGCACTGCTTGCATCTCTCGGCTCGCTCACTCTGAGAAACCGTCGACCACTTCTTTTCTGATGTAATTCTTCGAACTTTGGTGGATGTGATGCTGAACCTTCCTCGTCATTCTTCGCTGTCTCCACTGGCCGGCAAATCTTCTCAGTTTCTCCTGACGCTCCCCATTAACATTCAGTAAACTATTAACTTCCAGTTTAGTTTATTTGTGACCGTCGCGTTAGTTACACAACTAACATGCCACTCTAGCCTAATCTTCCTCTCCCGTAATCAGTTTGTTTATTTATTCTTGCCTTGTGTGGGGTGAAGAGAAACAACAGTTTTTGACCGCCCCTGGTTATTTTTCGTTCAAAGAACGAAATGATAATTTAACCAAAATCCCTACCCTGATTTGGCCCACTCCATTACGACTCCAGAAGGTTAAACCTTGGTTATCTTTTTCCAGGTGTCTTTCAGTTGAAAATTATCGATAATGTCTTTCAACGATATAGCATTGGGGTCTATTTTTTCCTATCACCACCTATTTTATCTATCAGAGGATCCAACACACAGTTAAAATCCCCTACTAGAATAATTTCTATTGTGGTGTGTATATATAGGTATTGCTTCAGGTTCTTATTAAAAAAAAAACTGCTTTAATAGTATGATCTGCTGGGGCGTATACGTTAATTAATCTTATTTTCTGTCTATTGTGTTCTATATCTAAATATATTATCCTACCATAATATTCATGTCTTACTGCTTTAACTTTATCTGTGTAATTTATACTTAATATAATGCCTGATTCATTAGGTTTTCCCAATGTACGATAAGACATTATGTTTCTTATTGAATTGTCTGATCTGATCTATGTTATTGAGATGAAATTCTTGTACCACAAAAATATCAGCTCTATTTCTCTTCATCATATCTATTACTATCTGTTGTTTTAAGGTTTTTAGAAAACCTTAAGTGTTTAAAGTTATTTTTAGTTGCATTGAACGTTTATTTATAATTTAAAATTCAACAATAAGGCTCCTACGACTACATAAGAAAGTATCTACTTACATTTCTCATGTACTTCTTGATACTCTTTTCGATCGATGTTGCTGACCGTGACCTTTACGTTCTGTTTTTTTTTCATCCATACCTACTTCGCTGTCCGAATATGACTCGGACAGTAGAAGGTCTTTGGCAAGAAGCTCTATACCCGGTCTACATTGCTTGTATTTGTCTGTTGTCTTTTTCGACTGTTGTGTTTCTTTTTCTTCTTCTTTAGAATCAGCCATTATTTTCCTGGATACACTTCTGAAGTTGTTTTCTCTTTCACTTTCTTTTCCCCCATTCGTAGTTACTTGTTTCTGTTTCAGGTCCGTTTTTTCCGATTTCGTTACCACTTCAGTTGTATCTTGTTTCTCTTCCATTTTGGTTGTTTCTTGTTTGTCTTCTTCGTTTTCATCTGCTTTCTCTACTACATTTTCTGTCTCTTCTTCTACCTCCATGTTATTCGCTTCATTTCCTTGTACTTTCTCTGCCGTATCTTTCACTACTTCTTGAACTACTTTCTCTCCTTGATCTTTCTCCTCACCCGATTTAAGAACTGCAGCGAAAGATTTATTTTACACAATTTGTGGAGGTGATCTTCACATTTTTTACACCCTTTTTACATTCACTGGGTGAGTGACCAACTCCGTCGCACTTAAGGCATACAATGGCTGTACAATCGGCCGCTAAGTGGCTTTCTTTGCATTTAGCACACAGCCTTTTCATTTCTGGGTAATTTGCTATTACCCTGAACTGCCCGATGTTGGATATCGGGATCGACATGTCGATCCGTACCCTTCTAGCACCGTTGAATACTTTCGTGTTCACGTGGGTTTCTCTTATAACCTTCAGTACTTTTCCATAGATATTAGGGAGCTGGCTAGATATTCATTAGAAACTTCATGTGGTAGGTTCCTAATTCTTACGACAGTCACATTAGAACCAGCTGGAACATACTTGTATTCTTTACTTATAAAAGGTAAAAAACCCGATATTAAAACTTTAACTGTAATGTACAACGAGAAAGTACAACATATCTTTTCCCTCCTAACGGCTGCAGGCACTCAACCGCTTCGGGGCCTAACTTTCCTCTACCCCGTTGATAACCGCATGCAGCAGGGCTCCTTCAAGAATATCGGTATACACAGAATTCCTTCTATTAATTTTTAGGTCGTGTCACAATGGCACTAAAGACTAATTTCTAAGTCCCACTGAATTAAGTTCTATCTGAGTAACCTTCCTTCCAACAGAAAAAATTACTTGCCTTACCGTTGGTCTTCTCTTGCATCGATTTAGCCTTCTGCGATAGTTTAGTTTTTCCGTACAATACTACACACGCACGTGGAATTACTCTTCGACTTCCGTCGCTGCGAATAACAATAACCATAGAAGGCATACAACAAGCACTGGAGCAGTGGTTCTTAACCTGGGGGTCGTTGAAGTTTCTCGGGGGTCACAGATGGTTTGATAACTATTGGGGAAAAACACGAAAACAAAAATTTCGGGGCAGGTATTTAGTTTTTAAAGGAAGATGAACTTCTCGATTGGGGTGTTCAGGTATATTTATGTCCCCCTTTGCCCCACTCGCGTTAGGATTTTAATGCTGTTATAGATTGCGTTTAATTTCTTCTTATGATGCAGCGAGTCGGATGTTTGAGAAGTTGATATTGAAAAATAGTTTCAGGAAAAGCAAAAAAATCACGGAGCAGCTTGTAGTTTTTGTGACAAGTGCTTGTAACTGCTCACCAAAATTATTATAGGGGTCACGGTAATACGCTGGAGAGTCTCAGGGGGTAAAACGATAAAAAGGTTAAGAACCACTGCACTACACTGTAAAAAATAACCGTTTTATAACAAAGAAATGCCTCGTTATTTTACGGAACATACGCATGTTTTCTGATCTACGCTGGTAAGCATCGTGAAATCACGCTGCTAACCAACGTAATCAACACTGCGGCCCGCTCAGGCACCGCCTTTCAAGCCCATGGCGCAAATAACATGGCATTGCAAAGTAGCTAGCGCGGGGCTATATGCGCGTACGCGCGTGTTTATCAGCTATAGCCGGACTCTGCTGACGCAGTGCTGGATGCGGGGTCATGAACTAGGTCGCTCGTGGCACCGGAAGCGAGAATTTTGAATTCACACAAAGGAATCAGCAGTGCCAGTGGGGAACGATGCCTTGGAACGATGAGATAATAGGACGTTCTTTGTCTGGCTCTTGTTCAAAGCGATTTAGGCTTAAAAGAATTTGAATTGAAAATATAAGAAGAAGCATTTAAATTTATTATATATCTTATCAGGACAGCACATTACTTGAAGAAATCACAGAGGACTGCTGAAATCGGGAACAGAAGAGCGGGAAACCGCAAAAATAACAACTACCGGTCCAATAAGACCGGCAAAAGAAATGGCGGGAAAAGCCGTTACGGCTCAACAAAAGACTAATGCAGGTAAGCGTAACTGGTGGCAACGATATTAATAATTCCCCATTGCTAACTCTTTGTACTTTGGCAAAAAGGGAATTAAGTACCGTTAAAAAAACAAAAAATGTCATTAAAAAAAAAGTAAAGCTAAGCGTAAATTAATTAAAGAAATTAATTCTTCGGAAAACTCAGAATGTGAGGAAGAAGCAGTGACGGCTACTAATACTGAGGTAGAGGTAGCTACCCCTGCAATTAGAGTAGGGTTAAGTCCCAATAAGGTAACGGTGAAAAACAGTAACACCAAGGATGTTGATAAACATAATAATGAAGAAAAAAATGACAGTGATCAAGAATTGGAAGACCAAGACTTTATCACTGTCATATCAAAAAGAAATATAAAAAAAACAAACTAACAACCAACAATAATACAGTGACAAAAACAAGACCACCACAATACGCAGTTATAATAGAAGGCATTCCGGGTCAATATAACCAACCCCTGCTTGCCACAGAGGTAAAAAGATGCAAACCAAATGTTAACATAGTTAACATTAAGCGTTTGCCTAGAGGTGGAGTACTGGTGCAAGGGCAAGATGTAGTCGATCTTAACCGACTACTTAAAGAATGGCCAACAGATGCCTTTAAATCTGGAAATATCAAAATCCACCTTCCGGGAAGTAAGCCGCAACCAAAAGCAATAGTGGTAAGAGGGGTTCATCAGACGATTGACCTGGACCTAGTTAAACAGGCACTTGACGAACAAAACATACCACACACCAAGACAGAAAGAATTATTTCTAAAAAAACACAAACACCTACTAACCTCATTAGAATAGACATTGATGACAGCTACAACATTCAAAATCTAATAAACAATGGAATATTGCTCTGGTATCAAAAATACCAAGTTGAACAATTGAAAACTCCGGCAATTGTTGTAACACAGTGTTACAACTGCCAAAGATATGGACATGTTTCAGCAGCCTGTTTAGCATCACCGAGGTGTTGCGGATGTGGCGGGGAACACCATATCAATCAATGTAAAAAAGAAAAAGAAACGCCTAAATGTTGTAACTGTGGTCAAACCCACACAGCAAATTACAAAGGCTGCGAAAAATATAAACAAATAAAGCAACGCATTTTTCAGATCAGAACACCAACAGAACAGAATCAATCGAAAACAAGCAGCTTACCTGAAACAAGCACCCCAGCACGCAAGGTGACGTTGAATAAACGTTGAAATGAGGTTGGAAAGGTTGAAGAATGGTTGAGGTTGGATACTCAACGTCTAACCAACGTTGAGAATTGGTTGTATGGCCAACCATGCTAACTGCGTTGAGAGTGTGACGTTGACTAAACGTCGGAACAACGTCTGAATATTGACGTAGCCAATGGCGTTGAATATACGACATATAATCAACGTTGAGGACTTGTGGTATGGCCAACCATTGCAGTTACGTGGAGCGACAGACGTTGATTCATCGTTGCATCAAAGACAAATTATCCACGTGAAAAACACGACATTTATTCAATGTTGAGAACATGTAGTTTTGCTAAACGTTCAAATATCGTTGAGTGACAGACGTCAGGGGCGTAGCTAGAGAGTTATGAAAGTATATACGGTGTAGGGAGAGCCCCGCCCACCCACCAACCCAGGTGACAACAAAATTTTACCTGCAGACAAGTTCATAAACTGTAGGCCTATATGAAAACTTGGAATTCAACCGTGAATTACTTAAATTACCATGTAATTTTCGAGTGACAGGCCTTAAGCGTTTAATTTTTATCTATTTATGTTTAAAACTTTCTGACGACTTTCTTTTACATGTAATGCCGATTTGCGAAAAAAATAATCACCACTGCTGCAAAACCAAAAATGTCATCATTAAAAGTTCTTCTTTCACTGAACAGTGGCGAATCCAGGGGGGGGGGGTTAGGTTGTTTAAAACCCCCCTTGCCGGGAAAAATTACCTTTTTTTGCAGTATATTTCGTGAATTTCTAGTGCTAAACCCCCCCTCGGGGCCTTGTTCATAGGGTTTCTCCAGGTCCCATAGTCTGAACCCCCCCTTTCCAAAATCCTAGATCCGCCCCTGCTGAAAGATCACTTTTTCACGTAAACTAAGTATGAAGTTGAATTCAGAAACTAGTAGTACATACATATATATTGATCACATCCTTTAAATATAGTCAAGTAGAGATACAACGCATCAATATGAACACTTTCAGGGACGTATATTACCATTAAACCATGTATATAGACAAAAGTTGCGAGGGCGCGAAAGACCCGGGGGGTGGGATATTGAAACTTTTCCAAAATTACATTATAAATGGGCTAAATTAGGGTGCAACCTCTACGCTCGGATGCGATGAGCAAAAAAAAAAAGTCCCCAATCCCACAAGGTCTCATGCTTGACGTTAAATCGTGTTCATAAATATATGTAAATGGGAAGTGATATATAGAAGAGGGTCTTTTGTTTTGTCTCACACACCTGTGAATAATACCGAAAGAGCATTAACAATTTACACATGCTGGCAACGCATGTTTACCATCCAGGTAGACAAGGAAAATCATATAAATCCGCGCCGAAGGAAAAAATTGCGTCCTAGCAAGCTAAAGGAGCAAGATAACACAAAATTTATATATTGACCATGGAATGTTGGGGGCGCTAGGCCCCCCATATTTTTTGTTGGGGGCGCCAGGACCACCCTGCTCCGCCGCCTACGAAAACTTTAAATTGGTAGATCTACCCTCGCGATTATGCATGCATGACAAATTGTCTATCATATGGGAAGGGGATATCAATCCTGCAACCAACTTCAATTTATCGACAAATAAAGACTATTATAATTATTATTGGCTAGGGTAGTCCCTATATAGAATTAGGCCTATCCTGTGCCTTTTAGCATCATTGTTATAGGCGGCGGAGTTTGGTTGGGGGGACTCTCCCCCTGACGCAGGTTGGACAAGCAAAAAAAAAAAGGTAGTATTTTAGGCTGCCCTATTCTATATCGTTCGTTCATTATTGAATGGAAATACTTGCCTATATAATAGATTTTGGTGAAATTCTGTACAGAAATACTTTTCTTTCAAAAATACCATGCACTGCAGTAAAGATTCCAAATCTTCGATCTTCAATGTGTGTTGGCATCGTGTTTGATCTTAAGTTTCTAGAAACTTTTAATTTAAATAGTTGTCATTGTAAAAAATCAACTTAATTTTATCTGATCAAAATATTCCGGCCAACATTCCACAATTTTCTGCGATCAGTTTAATAATGAAAATTTATGTCTGACAGCAGTCTTGGGAGATTTCCAAAACCGAGTATGATGTTTGCTATTTTAACCACCCATTCTGTTAGTCACTTTGAAAATAGATAACCCTCTGCACCCGTCTGGTGATGGTCAATGATTCAATGTTGAGAACATGTAGTTTTGCTAAACGTTCAAATATCGTTGAGTGACAGACGTCAGGGGCGTAGCTAGAGAGTTATGAAAGTATATACGGTGTAGGGAGAGCCCCGCCCACCCACCAACCCAGGTGACAACAAAATTTTACCTGCAGACAAGTTCATAAACTGTAGGCCTATATGAAAACTTGGAATTCAACCGTGAATTACTTAAATTACCATGTAATTTTCGAGTGACAGGCCTTAAGCGTTTAATTTTTATCTATTTATGTTTAAAACTTTCTGACGACTTTCTTTTACATGTAATGCCGATTTGCGAAAAAAATAATCACCACTGCTGCAAAACCAAAAATGTCATCATTAAAAGTTCTTCTTTCACTGAACAGTGGCGAATCCAGGGGGGGTTAGGTTGTTTAAAACCCCCCTTGCCGGGAAAAATTACCTTTTTTTGCAGTATATTTCGTGAATTTCTAGTGCTAAACCCCCCCTCGGGGCCTTGTTCATAGGGTTTCTCCAGGTCCCATAGTCAGGGACGTATATTACCATTAAACCATGTATATAGACAAAAGTTGCGAGGGCGCGAAAGACCCGGGGGGTGGGATATTGAAACTTTTCCAAAATTACATTATAAATGGGCTAAATTTAAACATATTGTAGCTTTTAAACATATTGAAGCTTAGGAGAATGAAATTTATAGGACTGAAATTATAAGATAATTCTGGACAGCCTTTGTGTTAAGGCAAATGCCTAATGGTAATATACGCCCCTGACATTGAAAAATGATACTGTAAGGAAAGTCAAAATGCTTTCAATGCTCTCTTCCTTAAAAAGCCATTGTTGTACACTATCAGTACAGACAATAATGCTGATTGTACTTCATCGTACGGGCAAATAGGAACATAGGAACTATATCTTAGGGCAGATGACTGCAGAGACAGGGATGAATCTGTGGCTGGAGCAATCTATTATGACGAAACGGTAAAGATGCGAAGGAAAAATTTTGGAAAATGACCTTGTTTTGCCATTTCTCCCAAACTTCTATGTTGGTAATTGATCTCTCCCCTCTCCTGACGGTTTTTTCATCTGACCATCACCAGACGGGTGCAGAGGGTTATCTATTTTCAAAGTGACCAACAGAATGGGTGGTTAAAATAGCAAACATCATACTCGGTTTTGGAAATCTCCCAAGACTGCTGTCAGACATAAATTTTCATTATTAAACTGATCGCAGAAAATTGTGGAATGTTGGCCGAAATATTTTGATCAGATAAAATTAAGTTGATTTTTTACAATGACAACTATTTAAATTAAAAGTTTCTAGAAACTTAAGATCAAACACGATGCCAACACACATTGAAGATCGAAGATTTGGAATCTTTACTGCAGTGCATGGTATTTTTGAAAGAAAAGTATTTCTGTACAGAATTTCACCAAAATCTATTATATAGGCAAGTATTTCCATTCAATAATGAACGAACGATATAGAATAGGGCAGCCTAAAATACTACCTTTTTTTTTGCTTGTCCAACCTGCGTCAGGGGAGAGTCCCCCCAACCAAACTCCGCCGCCTATAACAATGATGCTAAAAGGCACAGGATAGGCCTAATTCTATATAGGGACTACCCTAGCCAATAATAATTATAATAGTCTTTATTTGTCGATAAATTGAAGTTGGTTGCAGGATTGATATCCCCTTCCCATATGATAGACAATTTGTCATGCATGCATAATCGCGAGGGTAGATCTACCAATTTAAAGTTTTCATAGGCGGCGGAGCAGGGTGGTCCTGGCGCCCCCAACAACAAATATGGGGGCCTAGCGCCCCAACATTCCATGGTCAATATATAAATTTTGTGTTATCTTGCTCCTTTAGCTTGCTAGGACGCAATTTTTTCCTTCGCGCGGATTTATATGATTTTCCTTGTCTACCTGGATGGTAAACATGCGTTGCCAGCATGTGTAAATTGTTAATGCTCTTCGGTATTATTCACAGGTGTGTGAGACAAAACAAAAGACCCTCTTCTATATATCACTTCCCATTTACATATATTTATGAACACGATTTAACGTCAAGCATGAGACCTTGTGGGATTGGGGACTTTTTTTTTTTGCTCATCGCATCCGAGCGTAGAGGTTGCACCCCCCCCCCCAACCAAAATTTCGCTCCGCCGCCTATGATTTTCAAACATAATTTTGCGTATACCTTTATCGTTCCTACTTGCAACAGGCGGCCCGGGCCACAACCCGCCCGCCAAGCCATTTAGTGTGGCCCTAGTTGTTGTAATCTAACCATGTGGCCTGATCTGTAATCCAACGCAAATGGAATATTTTTAAAAGCATCGATCCTACGGGATTCCCAGACTTCGACTCGACAAACTTCTAAAATTATCTTTGCTAGAGAGGAGCAGGCCGAATTCGATTGGTCGGCCTCCTTAGGGCATGAATAGGTGACGTGCACTAGCACTATTGTCTACGACTCAACGTCATGTCCAGAACCTCGCCTTCGCCCGCTGGCGACAATTTTCCCTAACCTCTGCTGTCCGTCATTCATTATTGGTGAAAATTTTATTACCTTTTGCAGTTACTACAAGAGGTTGAAGGTAAATTGATTATTATTTAGCATATTGTTGTGACTTTACTGAATTTATTAAAATTTTGCTTTCAGATGCATCTGATTCTATGTAGAGTGTGACCTCGTTATTCGCGGGGTTACGTTCTTTACCCTCCCGCGAATAGCGAAAACCGCGAATATTGGACGCAGTTTTAAAACGTATATGTATGCGATTATATACTATATGAAATGCTTCCCAAACACTAATGATACTTATACTCATTGATGCAGTAATAATGTAGCAATATTGCATACTGTTATGTATTTCACTAAATTGTACCGTGCGTTACCGGGCTGTGCTTTGCCGTTTGCGTTGTTGGGGAAGCTGAGGCAGTCAGCCAATAGCAGTCCAATCTTGTTTGGTGAAGACGACAATTGATAAAAACGGCTTGATTGAGTAAATACAGCAGAAATCTCCTCGAAAAGCCCTTTCAGTCTCTTGTGACCTACAAAAACGCAGTTCGCGCATAACCCGCGAATGGTGAACCGCGAATAGGCGAGGTCACACTGTATTTTGCTATTCTCAATTAATTTAAGTACCGGAAGGCTATGATCGGGATGCCAATTTAGAAACACGTGTTTCTGTCCATAAGAGGTTCCATGTGTAAATAAATTCTATGTTTTTTCTACTTTGCTATTTTCGTGAGAATAAGTTTTGTTTTGATTTCAGGGCTAGTAAAATGTCAGCAGTTAAGAAACGAAAATTGATGATGAGGGAAGGTTATTCAACAGTGAATGGTGCACAAAATATCTTGTTGTCCCACATAATCAAGGTGTTGTCTGCCTCGTCTGTCAAACTATAATTGCAGTCATGAAAGAGTACAATATTAAGCGACATTACGCAACTAAGCACTCCTCCCAGTTTGATGAAATTGTTGGTCAGGCACGAAAGGACAAAATTGAACATTTAAAAACATCCATTGAAAAGCAACAAGGTGTTTTACCACTTTCAAGAAAAATTCAGAACTGGTGACAAAACTGAGTTTTAAGCTTTGTGAATGTATGGCAGAGAAGGGAAAGCCTTTCAGTGATGGAGAATTTATTAAAATTGTTTAACAATATTCACAGAATATGCATGTCCAGAGAAAAATATTTGGTGGAGCAAACTAGCCTTTCCGCTTTACTGTCTCACGCAGGACAAAAGATCTTTCAGAGGACATCAAAGAAACTTTGAAAGAGAGATTGAATTCGTGTGAAGCTTTCAGTCTGGCTTTGGAGGAAAGCACTGATATCAATGACACATCCCAATTTGTCATTTTCATCAGAGCTGTTACTGCAGGCTTTGATGTTTTCGAAGAGTTTTTAGATATGGCAAGCCTTTCCTCCACAACCACAGGACAGGATATTTGTGAACAAGTGCTTAAGGTTGTAGAAAAGTTTGAACTGAATCCTTATAAATTATGTGGTGTTACAACAGATGGTGCTCCTTCCATGACAGGTAGGACAAATGGATTCACCAAGAAATTTCTAACTGCAATTGGAGCACAAGACGTAGTTGTAAGCCATTGCATTATTCACCAAGAGAGCTTGTGCACCAAAGTTCTGGATTTTGCAGAAGTCATGAAAAATGTCGTCCAATGCGTAAATTATATTCGAACACGAGGATTAAATCATCGACAATTTAAAACTTTTTTAGATGAGCTGGACAGTGAGTATTCAGATGTTTTGTACTTCTCTGCTGTACGTTGGCTTAGTAGAGCTGCTACTTTGAAGAGATTCTGGAATCTGCGAGAGGAGATTAAGTTCTTCATGGAGAGCAAACGTCAGAATGTGGACTTCTTGAGCAATGAGAACTGGCTGAATGACTTAGCATTCCTCACAGACATTACACAGCATCTGTCTGATTTAGACTTAAAACTACAAGGGAAAAGTCAACTTGTGAATAAGTTGTTTGAGCATATTTGTGCTTTTGAGAAGAAATTGGAACTTTTCCAGGTTCAGTTGAGAAGAGCCATATTGACCCATTTTACATGTCTTGCAACCAGGAAACTGGAATTTCCTAATCTGGATTGCACCAAATATGGAACCAGTGTACAAAAGCTGCGTGATGAGTTTGCAAACAGATTTCCAGATTTCAGACAAACTGAAATTAGATTGAAATTGTTCGCTCAACCTTTTGATTTGGCAGTGGAAGACAGTCCTGATGATTGCCAAATGGAACTCATTGAACTGCAGGCTGACATGGACACTAAAAGGAAATTCTCTGAAAACAGTTTGCTAGACTTTACAAACTCTGTGTACGTGAAAAGTTTCCCAATTTGTCCCGTCATGCACAAAGAATTGCCTCCCTTTTTGGTAGCACCTACTGCTGTGAGCAATTTTTCTCCAAAATGAAGCTCATCAAAACCAAATGTAAAAGTCAGCTGACTGATGAACATTTGACCAGTCAGTTAAGAGTGGCAACCACTTCTGTCAAAGCTGATATTGACAAGCTCTGCAAGGACTCTAAATTTCAAGTGTCGCACTAAAATGATCACTCATGCAAAATATAAAATATTATTGCTTGCATTTTGAGAATTTTTAAATTTATTGTGCATGTACACGAATAAGCTTGTTTTTTAAGTGGCCCCGCTTGATTGATGAAGTTGGTTATATGGCCCACCGACGAAAAATGTTGCACACCCCTGGTATACATGGACGCCTTATTGTCTTAATTATATGTTCACTTCTGTTTATTTTCACCTAGTTCTATTTTTATTAGGCCTACATTCTTAGGATTCTGTTAATGAAAGAAGACAAAAAACAATTTTTAAATGAAATATAATAATGAAATTACGCAGTGCATGAATCGTTTTGAGTTCTCACCCAATGAATAAATCAATATATTATGAATCATGGGTTAAAATACAGTAGCAAATTGATCAGCACTTTGCATTTGACAACCGCGGCATGGTTCCCGCGCCCGCCACTATAGATCGCCGTGCGTGCAAACGTGACACATTTGGTATTTCGCATCACGATCTGTTTAGACCAGTGGTTCTCAACCTGCGGCCCGCGGGCCTCATGTGGCCCGCGAGCATGCGATGTGCGGCCCGCAGATCACTTTCCAATGATGACATCCTAATATAACTCAAATAATCAAAAATAAAAAATATGCACTGTATATAACATGTACATGTAGGCTACTCACTGTGGTATGTGTGTGCAGATAATAATCTAAACCTTCAAGTAAGATGAATAGCAATTACTTTTAATATCTCTATGATGCTTCGCGTTTGCGATTTGCCTCGGCCTTTGTTTACGCTTTCCTAGCCATTGCCTTGACCCATATGCAATGAAACTTAACTTTGACTCGATACCGCGTCGACAATAGTGACGATATCTCTCCAACGTTTCTACCGCGTCGCCAACAGCAACGAGCTTTCCTCCGATCACGTTCGTTCTGGTTTCACCGCCCATTGCGCCCGCTCCTGCGTGTATTCGCCATGACTCATCTTCTCTCCATTGTTTCCTCTAAGACGCTGATTAGCTGTTCGAGTTCGTGACGCACTATTGTTGTGACCTACTTCTCACTTCTCCCAGTTTGTCGGCTACGGCTGTCGCGAATCTCGTGTTCCGAAGGGCTTGAATTAGGTGAGGTGGTAGTCATAGGAACAATATACAGTGAACGCTAAGGCGTGTCGCTTGAAAATTTGTTATTTGTAAAAGACCCCATTAAGATGAACACGCCGCTGCCGAAGAAAGCCCGCACTGTTTCAGACGAGAATCGCCGTTTCAACACCGAGTGGGAATTAGATTTTTTCTTCATAGAAAAAGAAGGAAGATGTTGTTGTCTTCTGTGCAATAAAATCATAACTGTGATGAAGCGATCTAACTTAGAACGCCACTATCGTTCGCTTCACTCCTCAAGCCTGGATAAATACAAGGAACATGCACGTGAGGCCAAACTCGAATCCCTGAAAAGAAACTATCGAACTCAAACAAACATATTCACAATAATTGTAAACGAATCACGGGATGTAACTCTGACGTCCTACAAGCTTAGTCATCTGTTGGCAAGTCGCATGAGACCGTACACCGATGGTGAGATCCTGAAACAAGGCATTCTTCTATTCACTGAAAACTGCTGCCCGACTTCAACTCAAAAGGCAACGAAACTGCAGCTGAGCAACGACACAGTGACCAGACGGGTTGAGTGCATTTCAAACGACCTACGAGAACAATTGATGAGTGAATCAAAGAATTTCGTTTGCTATTCGATTGCCCTTGACGGTACGAAAGACATTGCCGACATCGAGCAGCTCGCTTTTTTCATTCGCGGAGTTAAGCCTGATTTTACCATCACCGAAGAACTTCTTTCTATTCGCTCTCTTCATGGTTCGACTAAGGGTGCTGAGATCTTCCAACAGATGATGACTGTCCTCAAGGATGCGGAGCTTGATCCAGCGAAGTTAGTCGGCGTAGCAACCGATGGTGCTCCTTCTATGCTTGGCCTCGGTGAGGGGCTACAAGGTCACATTACAAGATGGCGTCAGGTCGAGGAACTGAAACCTGTTGTATGACACCACTGTATCGTTCACCAAGAAAACTTAGTTGCAAACTCGCTGAAATTTAAGCATGTTACGGACATAGTTTTCTCGACCGTGAACTGGATCCGTGCGAATGCGCTTAATCATCGCCAGTTTAAGCAGTTTCTTCTTGATATCAACGCAGACTACGGCGACGTCATCATTTTCACGGCAGTGCGCTGGCTGAGCCGATCGTCTGTCATAAAAAGATTCCATGCTTTACTCCCAGAAATACGGACTTTCCTCCAGGAAAAGGTGAGGATGTTCCTCAGCTCAACGACAATCAGTGGCTTCAAGATCTCGCTTTTTTTGTTGACATAACAGGTCACTTGGCGCATCTTAACCTGCAACTTCAAGGAAAGGATAAAATGTGTCACGAGTTGTTTGCCACTTTTACTGCATTTACATCGAAGTTAGAGCTGTGGATATCTCAGCTTCAGCGCGGCAGTACTCTTCATTTTCCGACTTTGGCTGAATTTAGTGCTTCGTCGTTTTCATATACAGAAGTACTTGTGGATCTTAAGGTTGAATTCGATCATCGCTTCAAGGATTTCAAGACATCAATAGAGGAACTGCATTTTTCTTCGCACCTTTCAATGCAACCCGAGTGATGCACCCGCACAATACCAGCTAGAGCTGATTGACCTGCAGGCAGATATTTCGCTCAAGACTGCCTTCCATGGAAATTCTCTCATCGATTTTGGCGACGCATGCCTCAAAAAAACTTTTCCTCAGCTCCTTGAAAATGCTTACCGTCAGGCGTGCATATTCGGATCAACATATACTTGCGAGATGGTTTTCTCGAAATTAATTCGCATAAAATCGAAATTCCGCAGTCGTCTTACTGACAGTCACATGACCCAGCTCCTTCAAGTCGCTTCAACAACAATGACTCCTCGTTTTGATTCCTTGGTGGACTCGCAGAAACAATTCCAACAGTCACATTGACTAATTCACAAAGACTTGCAGGTTCATGGTTGGGTGTTTAAATTTTATTTTTGGTTTGAATAGCTTCGAGTGTGCTGGATATGACTTGGAATATTTTTGTATATATTTTCAATAAATCCATTGTCTGTCTGGTCATACTGACATTTTACTTATTTACACCTCTTAAAATAATTATTACTTATAATTTGTATCGGTATACAACTTAATAACATACTAACGTGGACCAAAGAGAAACGATATTCAGCGTTTTTTCTTTGGCTTCCTCCGCACAAGAAATAATTCATAACATACGTTGCAATGCAACTAAAAGTGTAATAGGGAGGTAACCACTCTAATAATCGAACCATTCAATCAGATGTAAAAGGACGGCATCAATTTATCAGAGAATTTACTATAATTTAGTGACTTGCGGCCCGCGAGTCCAGATCGGGTCATCATGTGGCCCGCTGACAAAAAAAGGTTGAGAACCACTGGTTTAGACTTATAGTTTGGCCTTGTGCAGTCCAGCTCGTGTCTACAGGCTGAGCGCGGTGTGCACCAAAGCGATGCGGGTGGTTATCTGATATCGCTGACCTCCTAGTATCGCGCGCAAACCGTTGATAGCCTTTGTGTTAGCTGCGTGGTCACTTGCTGAAGGAGACATTGCTCGTTAAGCACTTTCAGTACTGCTACCGTTGCCAAAGAAACCTGATTTTTAATTCCAAAGGTTACTTGTACCAGGTAAGTTAGGTCCAGTGAAATTAAGTTTTGCCTTTGGATATTTGAAGCATTGCTTGCAGGTTTTGTGTATCCATCTAATTGGATAGAAACGGTATTAGTCAAACTGCATGTTCAAATTGGTGATTGTTGAAATTCAAAAAAGATTGTGATTAAGGTACGTTGTGGAAGATTGGTTTGATTAATCACAAACATCGATCTTGAAGCCATTTCCGAGACTTCAAACCTACCTAGGGGCCTATTTAATGTAAGATATGCCGATCTTCCGATTTCAGTTGATTTTTTCACAAACTTGAGAAGAAATTTCAGTACTTTTTTAATACTGGTACCGTAGCTCTCAAAAGGCTACATCATAGTAGTATTAGGCATTGTTAAATAATGTAGCATAAGAAGTTTCTGATTCTGGGAAAAAATTTGCCAATCTACCCAAGGCTATAGAGTCTATCTAATTTGTACTGGCTCTCTGCTTGGTTCCAGTTGCTTACTCCTGTGGGCATTGTTTTCCTCCCTCTTCAATTTGCACTGTTGTAGGCCTTTATTGTTATTGAAACATACAGAGCATCTTATTAATAGACACCCAAAGTAATTTTTTCGCTATATCTAATTGTTAGCTTAGATAGTTATTGTTACAAGTAGTTTTCTAAAGTTTCAAATTAATAGTATAATAGACTTGCTGTCACAGCTGTGAAGGGCAACAGGACATTAGTTTAATGGACTTAAATGCTAAATATTACCATAATTTTGGCCATTTTGCCCTGTGACTATGTGATCACTACAAATTCAGGGTCAGGGTTCCCATACCTCCTATTTCTGGAGTTCCTTAAAATTTGGCTGCATCCTTGCACATCTTGAAATTTGCAATTTCTTCCTGCTGCACAAAGAAAAAGTATTTAACCTTTGAATTAGAACCATTTAGTGAAGATCAATTGAAATATTTCAGTCCATTTTAAATTCCTTATTAGTCATAGGACTGTCATGAAATACAGAAACCATGTCTGGAAAAAGACCAGCTTCTGAGAGAGGTATGGGAACATCACAGTGGAGCCTAAAAAGGAAAGCTAAGCAAAAAGCTGAGGAATATATTCTAGAAATTTGTGAAAATGGCACTGAAAAGGAAATGCATGTGAAAGAAAATGAATATTCAGTGTATGAGGAAGCCCATGCTTATGTTAACAATAGCGGGAACATTACTTTTTGGAAGGGGTGCAGTGAAGATGGTGATTCTTCACCTTCAAAAAATGCAGGGAGCACAACTGTGGAAGTGGAAAGTGAAGGTGACATTTCATGTAATACCATGTCTCAAGCTGAAACAGATAATAATAATAATAATAATAAATTTATTAAGCAATAAATTAGACACAAAAAATCAAATAACAATATAAAACCATCAACAAAGAGTTAACTCGTCCTGTGATGGTTAAACACATAATAAAGTAAAATCAAAATAAAGTTCCCAGAATATTATCATCAGTATTTAAGATCCATTGTTTTAAGTATTTCTTTTGATTAACACGATTAATAGAAGATCTTATACTATAAGGAATAAAATTATGAATAATGAGGTGCCAAATAAAGATATTGATGAAGTGTAACTGTTTTAACGTGGTATGGGTACATTAATTGGAAAAAAAGATTGAAGTCGGTAAAATATGAAGTGACTTTAAAAGGCCTATTAAAAGAAACATGCATTGTAGATAAAGCTAAAAAATATAAATAAAGTTTATCATATGAAAGAGGGGAATTAAATTTACTGAAATCGGTATCAAGCCTTTAGGTAAAAATAAGAGAGAAAACACTTTTTTGCAACTTGTGAATAGGAATTAAAAAAGTCTTATATGTGCCACCCCAAATTGAAATACAATATTGTAAGAAAGATTGAAAGAGAGCATAATATACACTTAACAAAATATGATAAGGAGCACAATGACTAAGTTCAAAAATTAGCATAGAACTATATTTTAATTTATTAACTAAAGAATTAATATGAAATTGCCAATTTAATTTTCGATCTAAAATAATTCCTAAATATTTAACAGAGGAAACTTGAGTCAATTTAGGACACTTACAATTAGGGTAAGTATAACAATCACTGGAATGATAAAAAATAGAAGGAAAAGCTGGAATGACACCATAAAGGTTAAACTGAAGAAGAAAAGATTTAGATATATTTAAGGATAAGCCATTACAGAAAAGCCAATTTTTAATTTTATTAAGATCACTAGAAATAATGGCTTCATTAATTAGATTTGGCTTACTATAAACAACACCAATATCATCGGCATAGGCTTGGATATCTCCAAAAAACTGTTGGAAAGAATATCATTTATATAAATGAGAAATAATAAAGGGCCCAGAACAGAACCTTGTGGTACTCCAACATTAATTGTAAGCCAATCACTATAATTTTTATGGATAGAAAGCAATCAGTTTGTATTTTATGATTAACAGAATCAAAAGCTTTGGCTAAGTCAAGAAAAACAGCAATTGGATGAAGATCAGAATCCAAAGCTTCTGTAATACTTCCCACAAGTTTAGCAACAGCAACCTCTGTTCCAAGCCCAGGCCGAAAGCCAAATTGAGAAGGAGACAAAACTGAATGTCTATCAAGAAATGATAAAATTCTAATCTTCATAGATTTTTCAAATAGTTTAGAGAAATGTATTAATAAGGAAATAGGTCTATAATTCGTAAAATCAGAAATATTACCAGATTTATAAATAGGAATGACCAATGATAACTTTAAAGCATTAGGAAACTTCCCTTGAGTAAAAGATAAATTAATTAAAAAAGTCAAAATTGGTGCAAAAAGATTAGCACTCTGGTGAGTGTCAAAAATGGTATCATTTAAGATGTAAGAACTTAACTGAACAGGATTTGGAATATTTTAATGAAATTGGGAAAAGTTATGAATGTGATTTTTGTATGAGAAAAAGAAAGTTAAGCCTAAATAGTGAATCTCCATTAAGAAGGACTGTGTCCATTTCGTTAGAGGGGGAGACAGTGAATCTTATTGAGAATAGTGAGCTTGATTTAAATATGGGGGAGGCAGATATGAAGTGGCTTAAGACAAAAGTTACTGAAATTTTGTCAAGACTTGATGACTTTCACTTAATTAAAGTAAAGGTCGAAGAATTAGTGACTTCCTTTCAATTTTATTCAGAGAAGGTAGAAACTATGAGTGAGGATATCACAACTTTGAGAGCTGAAGTTAAGGAGTGTAAACAGGAAAACATTAAAGCATGAAAATGAAGAATTGTGGAAGGAGATGGCAAGTTTTCGGAGGAAGATGTGTGACGCGGAACAATATTCTTATAACTATAATGTTTTGATTGGAGGTATTCCAGAGAAGCCTAATGAGAATTTGCAAGAAGTTGTTGAGAAGATTACAACTACTTTTGTTTAGGTGATATTATGGCTCAAGAGCCAGTGAATAGGTTTTCTGATGATGATCACAATGATGATGAAGGTTCTGATGGAGAACCTGACTTGGCTGCAAAACACAAAATTACACACAGGGCACTTGGAGACCTTCTCCACATTCTTTGCAAAAAAAATCCAAGTTTGCCAAAAGATCCTAGAACTTTGCTTAAAACAAGCACTAGCATTACAGTTAAGCCTATTGCAGGAGGGTTGTATCACCATTTTGGAATATCTAAAGGAATTAACCAAATGCTGTATCCTGAATCTATTCCAGGTGTAAATTTGTTGCTCCAAATTAATATTGATGGGCTGCCATTATTTAAAAGTTCTAAACTGCAGTTTTGGCCTATTTTAGGAATGCTGGACCATAAGGGCTTGAAACAACCATTTTTAATAGGCTTATTTGCTGGTAATTCCAAACCCCAAAATTTGGATGAATATATGAAAGATTTTGTGGAAGAAATGAAATATTTAGAAAGAGTTGGATTGAATTTTGGTGACAGACATTTCCAAATACAGATATCAGCAATAATTTGTGATGCTCCAGCAAGGGCAATGATCAAATGTTGTAAACCCTACAATGGATATTTTGACTGTGACAAATGTACACAGGAAGGGACATGGTACAACAAGGTCACTTTCCAAGAGACTGACGCAACTTTAAGGACTGATGCAAGCTTTAGAGACATGCTGGATGAAAATCATCATACAGACATTCCATCTCCCTTGTTGGAGTTGGATATTGGTATGGTAACTCAGGTGCCTCTAGATTATATGCACTTGGTTTGTTTAGGTGTGATGCAATGTCTTCTTTTGTATTGGATAAAAGGGTCACTGACTTGCAGGTTGCCAAGTAGATCAGTGTTGGAGATATCTGGTAGGTTGTTAGCTTTGGCACCTTATTCTCCAAGAGAATTTGCGCACAAACCCCGTGCATTAAGTGAGATAGACCGATGGAAAGCTACAGAGTTTAGGCAATTCTTGTTGTACACTGGTTCTTTTGTATTGAAGGATATATTGTCTGATACATTCTACAAGAATTTTGTTCTTCTCTCTGTAGGTATGAACATTTTGACCAGTCCACGTTTGTGTACTCATTATGTGGATTATGTTAGAGAACTTTTGGTATTTTTTGTGAGAGAGTATACACAAATTTATGGCCACCAAGAAGTTGTCTACAATGTCCATGGACTTGTCCATCTTGCCGATGAAGTGAATAGGTTTGGACCCCTAGATAATATATCAGCTTTTCCATTTGAAAATTTTCTTGGCAAAGTGAAAAAAATGGTTAGAAAACCACAGCATCCTATCCAACAAGTAGCTCGCCGAATTTCAGAGTCACAGAGCTTATTTAGAGGATCTGCATGTGACCAAAATTATCCTCTTTTGAAGATGGAGCACAGCAATGGTCCTGTTCCAGAATTATTTGAAGTTTACAACCAGTATGGCCAACTCTTTTTACCAAGATTTTGTATCACTTTGGATCAGGAAAACAATTGTGTGCTACTTAATGGGGAAATATGTATTGTGCAGAATTTGCTTGCCAAACATGGCCAATCTGAGGATATTTTCCTAGTTGTTAAACAGTTTGCAGAGGTAAATGACTTTTTCAAACACCCTCTGAGGTCTTCAGACTTAGGAATTCATCATGTTTCCAACCTGAAACCTGAATTAGTTGTGGTTTCAATTTCCAGATTAAATGGAAAATGTGCTCTGGCCTAGCAAGTCAGGCTATATAGCAGTTCCACTCAATCATACAAACGAGTAAATCAAATGCAGTGATGTGTCATATCAGGGGTTATTCTGTACACTTCAGGCCCTTTCCTACTAAAGAGAAAATATTTTTTTTATTTGGTTTTTGGTATTTGGTGAAGGGGGAATTTTTTATTTGTGTATGGGTGTATATGTGTGTCGGGGTATGTCAATTATAATAATTCTGCAAGGGAACAGGGGCCAAGGTGCCTTATCAGCTTCATACTTATGTATGAGAAATACCATAATGTTCAACTGACTAACCTGTAGAAAGGGGGAACTGTTATGATGGAGCTGTAACATTCATGTCACATTACATCTATACAGCACAGGGTTTTCATTAGCTTTTACATAAGGAGGCAAGTTGAAAACTTCAGTAGCTAGGTTAAAATAGGTCTGTGTCTGTATATTTAACACTGTGAGGAACAAATTTCAGTGCTGGTAAATTGAACTGTATCACTCTGTAACAGGCAGTGAACCTGTTTACTGGCATTAAAAGCAAACCCTGACAGCAGCTTATAACAGGGGCCTTGAGAATATGCAGTTTGACTAATTTGGATGTTCAGGAGATTTTTGGTATTTGTCTGAGTCCATTTTACAATTATAAAGTGAAAAAGGATAAGGTAATTTCTTCTTTAGCAAAGACTGAGTGAACAGATAATTTTATGTAGGTAGAGCATATACATTTACACAAATGTCACATCTGCAAGCAAATTTTGACATTGATATATTTTATGAATATTACTGTAGTATGTTTAGTATTTTAAATGGAAAATTGTAAAATTAGAAAATCAGGTTTCTTAAAGGCAGCATAGTTACATGGCTAATGTTGACAGATCCAACCAAATGGAGGTGGAAATTAGAGAATATGTGATAGTAGTGTTCACAAAGGACAATAAAGTTGGGGTGGCACCATCAGACTGGCTATTGGATGAATGCACCATTAAGTGGTCGAACAAAAAAAGGTCAAAGCCTGAATAAAGCTGTTCTGGACAGAATGCCTCCAGAGGATCATTGGGATGAGTATGATGTTAGAGTCATCTATTCAGATGGTAAGTTGAAAACTACAATAATACATGGTGCATGGAAATTTATTTATGTTTCCACTTTGTGTCCATATAGATCTTAGTAGAGGACGTGTTCTGTTATAAAGTATCTGTCTAGCAAAAACATCATGAGGTACATTCCATATATGTCAACATAAAAAAAATCAAAACAATTTTTTAAAACCTGTCCTTATCATAATTACATATGCATTTTAAGTGGTGGATGTGAACTGCATGTTGAGCAAGTACATGTAATGTTTAGTGAACCTGTGAGATGTTGGCAAACTGGAAGAATGACATCTGTTAGCACACTGACACAGGCATGCATGTACAAAGGTTTCTCAGGCCCTGCTCAGTGGAAGTCTACCTCTGTCTCCTGAATTTTTCAGATTTGAATATTTGAGTGACAGAAAAGTGATATACCTGTTACTTGAGACTTTTGTTTTTACAGATGACTATGTTAAGGTGAGAGGGAAATTAAGTTCTGCAGAGGACAACTCTTCTCTTGAAACAGATGATCCAGAAGCTAAAAATTCTGAAAACTGACCAAGAATTTGCACCAGTAAGAGAAAGTATGCTTTGCTAGTGACTGCAGTTTTAAACAATTTGTCTCAAACTATCACATTTTCAAGTTAACACATACTGGCTAAGAATAATATACTCCAATTACTTTATCTCAAAACTATATGATAGCGGTACCTGTAAAATGTGAAGCTCACATTGGTTAGGGTTCAGCACTTGAATCACACACGTATAAGTAAATTGTAAAGTGAAATTAAAGGGATGGAATGAGAAATAAATCAAGCCATTTTTTTTTCACTTTGCTAGAGCCTGACATAAATAGACAGATATGGTGACCTTGCAGGAACAGTCTCAGCTTAAAGTCAATATAAAATTGTACATTTTGTAATAGAACTAAATTTATTCATAATATTTGAATCTGATTTTATATTATGATGGGTGGTTGGTGAACTGTAAGACCATGTCAGCTGAGTAGGTCTATATATTTTTAGAGTAAAAGATTCTTATTATGGGACCTCTCACAAGAAAAATGAGTGCATACTTGCCTTAGGCTTGAATTACATGTATATGTAGTTACTTGATCAAGGTGCCACTTCAGAATGAATGAAAATGATGTATACAAAAAAAAAAAAAAGAAAAATAGCACTGTATTTTAAATGACAAACTTATTTTCAAAGTGATAAGCTATTTTCAAATTGAATAACTTTTTGGGTCACTTTAGCAAAGCAATATTAGCCTTCTAGATACATTTTTGCAAAAAATATGCTTCTTTTTGTATAGGCCCACACAGAGATTAGTTTCTGAGTCTGATAATGAGTCTGAGGCCGATGGGGAGAAGAATCAGCAAGTTCAGAATTCCAAATCACAAAAACACAAGTCTGCAATATGGTCAGATGATCATGTGGATTTGGCTCAGCTGACCATACCTAAGCCACCAGAGCCAATAAGCAATGCTGGAGGGCATGTGATAGTGACCCCAAAAAGAAGATGCGTGTCAGGTAAACTACACAGTAAAATGTTACTCTAATGATAAAGGTTGCAGTTTCATTCAACATTTTTATTAAACTACAAGTGCATCTTCTGGTTTAAGCTTTGCCATACACTCCATAATGTTGATACCATAACTGTCATCTTGCCATAGAATTATGTCCTTTTCCATTTTGTAGGTGAAGTCAACAGAATCCAGAGGACACTAACACCCCTGACAAACCATGGTAATGCATTTTTACTTCAATCACTGGTAGACATAGTAATAGTATACACTCCTGTTCAGGGCATTATGGATATGAAAAATTTTTTTAACCTTCTGAAATGTTTTATTTGCCTCATTGTATATCTGTTAAACATGAAAACCCTGCCCAGTACTGTATCATCATGACAGGGCCACAGCCAGGCTTAAAAGGTGACAAAATATGACATGTTCTTCATGCAATGTAAATGCACGTGTTGTAGATCTCAATGGAAGCTCTCTTGTTGATGAGAACCAGCCGCCATTAGCTGGGCCCTCTGGCTCAGGTTCATCTTCAGGTACAATTACTTGAGTATAAACCAAGAGCAAAATTTGCCATATTTTATATAACATCTTATTAAATATTTTTGAGAAAGGTATTTTAATTTCAATAAAGACAGTTTCAAAATTTACAAATGTAGTTCTGTGTAACAGGGGTGGATACAGGGTTTGCTTAAGGAGGGTGCCAGCCTTCTCCGAACCACAAACCAGTATTTTTCCACTCATAAGCACTACTTTGTTAGGTGAAGTTAGAAACTGGAAAACATAAAAATAGTACTTTAAGCATACAGGCACAAGAATGCACCACAACCCACCACCACCCCCAATCTGCCACTGTAATTAACCTGTTTTAATACTGGTATTTATGTGCTTTTTATTTGACCACAATGAAGGGCAGGGAATTTATTCTTAAATTCACCTACCTTCTGTGGGTTTTTTTTGTTTTGTTTTGCTGCCAACATTTCAAAGTATATCTGAAAGGTTCTGAAATGTTGTGGGTTCTGCAGATGTAACTGGAAATAAGATGTACCTGATTAACCTTATATGTAAGATATTAAAGAGTGGCAATAATTTAACTTGTAGAGATGCATGACAGTGATACAAGTAGGAGCTCCTCACCACAAAGAGAAATACACCCTGCCATTCACAGTACACCATATTCTGGTATGTATACACATACATTATTTTGTATTATTATTGTTAGTGTTAGTGCTGTTATATTACAGTTAGTGCTGTTATATTACAGATATATTGATATGCTGCATCTAAACACATACTTTTGGTGTTACATCTCTCTGGTACTTTGAAATACATTTTATTAAACTCATTCCAAGGAATGTAGTAAAGTAGAAAAGGCAGCAAGATGAATCATTTAGCAGTATGTTTCCCTCTGGACAATCTGTTGCATACCATAACCTATCTAAAATTTTGGCCCAGATTAATTAACCTGCTCTTCTATATACTGTATATGTGTATCTGCAGGTCCTAGAAGAAAGGTGACCAGCACTCCTCAGGTAGCTTCAACTCCCACCAATGGTAAATATGAATGTTTGTGTGGATTTGTTAAATGATTATGATGTATCCCAGAAATGATAGGCAGTGTACATTAAAAATGTGAATGCCTGTACAATGCTGAGTTTCCATCGCTTTGGGTTGGGCTAGGCCCCCCAGAAAACCTAGATTTACAGACTCCGGGCACTGGAGTTGGTGACTTGGACCATTTTTCTCTTGGTCTGGCCTAACTTGTAAACAAGTGTTTATTTTTCATGTCAGAAATTTAAACTAAGCTTCATTTAGTTTGTAGCAATATAGCAATCACCAGAATCAAGCAAGTAATTTGTAAATTTATCATGATAGAAGTCATACTTTTATTGTTTTTACAGTTGCAGCCAATATAAACACATTATTAATAAATGGAATTTTCCATTTTTAAATAAAAAGGTGCTGCAGGAATCACACAGACAGAAAGAAAAATTCTTCAGGTGCTAGCAGAGCTACAACAAAAAGTGGACATAAATACAGGCCTTCTGCAGACTTTGCTGAGAGGTCGGCCTGCCAGCACCAACTCATCCATAAATCTGTCTGTGTGGCCACAGGGTCTCCCAGCTCTGCCGCTTAGTACAATGGATGGGTTCAACACCCTGAATGACAAAGTTATGATTCAGCATAATGCAGATGCTGTCGTAAGTAAATCTGAATTAACTAGATTTTAGGGAGAATAAAGGGATTTACAGTAGTGTATGTATGTCAAAGGCAAATGAATTGTATGATGACCTCCTCAACGGATGCTGAATGTTTCCGAGTTTAAACTATCATGGTTTCTATGCATGAACATTCATTCTGTTTTTACAGGTACTTTATCCATAAATGTGTTCCAGAGATCTTACCTTTGAATTCAATGAAAAAGAATGATGAATATTAAAGCATACGCAATAATCAGTTTATGGAAATGTATTTTCAATATAAATTATGTGCATCAGTTAACACATGATAGATGCAATTTTCATTCTGGAAATATCATGAAATTTTGTAGGTGAGGAAGCTAAGTATGAGGGATGGTGACAGTGTGGATGCTGTCACAAGAAATGTACTAACAGGTCTAATGACCAACAGCCTTGCCAGCCAGTTCAACTGGATGGGACATGAAAGGAAAAAAAAGACAAGACGATGGGACCTTAGTTACCATACCAAAGAAGGCCATATCTACAACAAATTTGTTACAAGTCATTAACAGTAAGTGTCATTAACTGACATATTTGTCAGTCTTCCTTCATTTGCTAGATATTCAGAGCAAATTAAGTTCCTCTGTCAGACACTTGTATGGAAATTTGAAATCTTCAGCTATTGTCTCCTTGCATAGACAGTAGGTTGAAAATTTTTAATGATATCAGATAACATTGGGCATTGGGTGAGTGTGATGCTGAGTGACCTTGACTAAATTCCAATGTCACAGAATGTTTTTTTTCTGGATTTTTCAAAGCTGGGGTTGTGACATGAATAAGTTGCAAAGGTTTAGAGATAGGAAAGTCAAATTTATATCAATTATGTATCTGGCCAAATTCTCAAATGAGTGTGATCCTGCATGTCCTTCACTTACTTTGAGGTTACAGCAAGGCTGGAAAAAGCAGTATTGCATCGAAGTTTGTGATGCAAAATGCACCTGCTGTAATCTTATTTTTTTTCAGTGTGCATGCTGATCAAACCATGTGGTAAATACATGTACAGCTAATCAATTGTGATTAATTATTTTCAAGCCTTGTACAGGGTGATGTTCCTGAACTTGTTGAATTTTGGCTTGTGACAAGGATAAGTTGCAAAATTTCGAGCTAGGACAGTCAAATTAACATTAATAATGCCTCTCATCCAGATCTTAGGAATGGAAATTAAAAACAATCAACTATCTCATCAAGATCTTGGCCAACTTTAATGATGAGTGATACTGACCTACTTTTCAAGGTCATAGATTAATTTAACTGAAATGTTTAAAGGTAAGCTTGTGGCATATGTGATATGGGATATATTGTTACAGCTTTATGCAGGGGAGGGAATATTTTTCATTTGTATGTCTCTTCAAGATCTAAGCAAGGTTGATGATGATCCACCCTGATCTACTTTTCAAGGTCACAAAGCAATTAGAATTATTTTCATTGGTGACATGGATAAGTTATGGAAGGTTAGAAATGGGACTGATCTTTATATCAGTTCATCAGTTACCATTCTTAATTGTTTTCAGTGGTAGGCTTGGGACATGGATCAGTTGTGGAGGATAAGAGTTGGAGGTGTAGAATTTGTAACAGTTGTGTACTTTATCAAGATCTTGGATTAGCTGTATGTTGAGTAACCTTGAGGTGCTTTGAGATTTTGAGGCTTTCCTTTACTGGGGCACGAGGGCTGAGGGGCGTTGCACTGGCCTGCAGTGCATTTTTTATCCGTATGCTTCAACTGACAAAACAGTAATCCAAAAATAATGGGTGAGAATCTGCTTTATTCGACCTACTTTAATTAAAATAATAGTTTCAAAGTCAATATTTAGATAAATAAGTGTAAATAATGGGACTTTTCTTTGCAGGAGCTGTCAGGGATAATCCTGTGGCTGAGATGGCATCAGATGATGTCATCAAGAAGACTGCACAGAGCTGGTTCAAATATGCTGCCTCTAGGAAGCAGGAAAAGTGAAAGAAAGAAAACTTGGTACAGTGTGAGGACAATATAGGGTGTCAATACACATGAAACAGTTATTCTGTCAGATCCAAGATGACCAACTGGATTTGCACAAAATCGTCTGGATTTGCTACCAGTGACCAAGAAGATGTTCATGGACACTGTTTTGTCATATTTCATGCAAATCACAAAATAAAGTGACATGCATCAATGGCAATAATGGTCCTTGCACCCTGCTGCATTTCTTATAATTCACCTTGTAGACTTATGAGAAATCGCCATCTACACACATCAAAGTCATCCCATGCTTTAGCTTATAGGAGGCAGTCAACCATAATTGTGGACAAAGTTTTCTCAGAGATCTGTGATAGGAATTTATTGCAACTTGGTACACTGTGAGGGCAAAATGGAGTATCAATGCATGTAAAACAATTCTGATCAGATTCAGTATGGCTGACTGGTCACGCAAAAGATGCAAAATAAGTGGAATTTGTTACCAGTGGCCATGAGAATGTTTACGGACATTGTTCTGTCATATTTCATACAATATACAAATTAAAGTGATGTTTATCAGTAATAAATTTCACTACTGCTTAAACGTTGTGTCATTGTTATCCTTCAAGATAAAGACTAAGTGAGCTGACCTTTCCTCCCCAACTCAGTGAAATTTGCTCAGTGAGCTTGTTTGGCCAAGTCTTTCCACAAAAAAAGTTACAAATCTCCCTTCACACATCAAGCTTTTACAACCCTGATGTTACTGGAATTAGCAAAGTTGTAATACTATGTATCTGACTGATTCTTCATACTCTTAACCACTATCTATAACTTATTTAATCTGTTGCAACCAGTGCATGTTTTAGCTTAGTAATGTTTGTTGATTCTTGTATTAGTATGGGACCAGACATTAATAAGCTTCTCAGCTTGCGTCCAATACCCATTGGTGTTCATTATCCAATAAAATATTCACAAACAAGCAAGCAAAGTTGTATAAGGTCTTGTAAATGACCAAATATCAACGCTTAGCCAACGTATTCTCAACGTCATACCTACCTAACTACACCATTGCAATCAACCTTTCTTCCACGTTCCTCAACGTTTTATCAACGTTGCTTCACAACGTTTTTTCAACGTGGACTCAATGTGCACATCAATGTTTATTCAACGTTGATGATCTACGTCTTTGCAACGTTATTTGCCAACGTTGTTTCAACGTCAAATCAACGCTTTTTGCTGGCTGGGTAACCAACCCCTGCTTGCCACAGAAGTAAAGAGATGCAAACCAAATGTTAACATAGTTAACATTAAGCGTTTGCCTAGAGGTGGAGTACTGGTGCAAGGGCAAGATGTAGTCGATCTTAACCGACTACTTAAAGAATGGCCAACAGATGCCTTTAAATCTGGAAATATCAAAATCCACCTTCCGGGAAGTAAGCCGCAACCAAAAGCAATAGTGGTAAGAGGGGTTCATCAGACGATTGACCTGGACCTAGTTAAACAGGCACTTGACGAACAAAACATACCACACACCAAGACAGAAAGAATTATTTCTAAAAAAACACAAACACCTACTAACCTCATTAGAATAGACATTGATGACAGCTACAACATTCAAAATCTAATAAACAATGGAATATTGCTCTGGTATCAAAAATACCAAGTTGAACAATTGAAAACTCCGGCAATTGTTGTAACACAGTGTTACAACTGCCAAAGATATGGACCTGTTTCAGCAGCCTGCTTAGCATCACCGAGGTGCTGCGGATGTGGCGGGGAACACCATATCAATCAATGTAAAAAAGAAAAAGAAACGCCTAAATGTTGTAACTGTCAAACCCACACAGCAAATTACAAAGGCTGCGAAAAATATAAACAAATAAAGCAACGCATTTTTCAGATCAGAACACCAACAGAACAGAATCAACCGAAAACAAACAGTTTACCTAAAACAGACACACCAACAGAACAGAATCAATCGAAAACAAGCAGCTTACCTGAAACAAGCACATCAACAGAACACAATAAAACAACAAAAACCACATATACAGAAATGTTAAAAGGAAAAGAACCACATAAACAACAAGTACAGAAGACTAATACACAGAATAAGAACACATTAACACAAAAACCAAAAGAAAACAACATCACCATACAAGAAACGAATATTAACACAACAGACAAAGCAAGCCTGTTTTCAACAGTTTTCAAAAATGTAATAACTGATTTTATAACAGAATATACTAAACCAAACCAGACAACTAACTTTCTAGAACTACTGATCACTATTACCATAAAACACGTCACACCTCACATACCCTACATTATAACTACACTAACAGGTTACATGCTCACAGCACAATGTTCACAGTAATGTATATCAACATCCAAGGTGCAATAGCTTCCAAGAAACATGAGATCGAAGATCTAATAGAAGAATTAAACCCCCAGATTATAATAATAAGTGAAACTCTAACATATAATAATAATAGATTTAAAATACCATATTACTCAACTATTAGAAAAGACAGAAAAAATAAAAATGATGAAAAAAGGCATTATGCTGCTTCATAAAGTAGACTTATCTGTAGAAGAAATCGAATTAAACAGTAGCAATGAACATGTTACTGTAGATATCATCCAATCGAATAAAACTAAAATAACCGTAGCAGGAATTTACTGCTCACTCAATAAACAATTAGATACAACTTTACTAAATAACATCTTTTCCCACAATCAAAACACTATAGTCATGGGAGACTTAAACAGTAAAAATGTTTCCTTTGGATGCCGAAGTTCTAATTCAAATGGTAGAAAATTAATACAATTTATTGATGATAATAACATTGCTTTATTGAATGATACCACCCCAACACATACATGCTATTCCACTAACTCTAGTGACATACTAGATCTGTGTATGTGTACAGATAATTTAAGCCAGAAATTAGTAAAATTTCAAGTGGGAAAAGATGTAGATAGTGATCATCTCCCAATTTTTTGAGTCTTCGATCTCACTCCCTATAAAAATATAACATATTGGAAAGAAAAATTTAATTACAGTAAAGCAAATTGGCAATGCTATAAACAAGAATTAGATAATCTGTTACCTAATAAAATTATTAAAGAAGTTAAAACGCATGTCGAAATGGACAACTATCATCAAACAATCACGGATTGCCTTCAGAAAGCAGCCAAGTTAACAATACCAAAACAACACCATAAAACAATAATCAACACATGGAAACCCACCACAGAAATAATCAACCTAATAAAAAAGCGCAGACAACTGAGAAGGCAGCACATGATTACAAGAAACAGAGAAACTAAAACACAAATAAACAACATTAGAAATCACATCAGAACTCAAATAAAACAACAAAAACAAAATAAATGGGACAATTACTGTAATAAACTAAACGACATAACTGACCCGAAAAAATTCTGGTCACATCTTAAAAGATTCACAAATGAAAACACAAACAAAGAAATATCCTCCACTTGAACATAATAACACTATAAAGAAATAGCCGAAGCTTTCAAGGATCAACTCCAAAATACATTTAAAACTCACACAGATCCAGATATGAATAAAAACTTCTACAATAAAGTCACTAATCACATAGCAAACAATAAACATCAATATGAACCAATATTTCCAGTAAACATAACTGATACAAATACAAGTTCTAACACTGATTATGCAAGCACATTAATAACAAATGAAATATCCCCTCAAGAATTACTCAAAGCAATAAAAAACACAAAAAATAAAGCACCAGGTGAAAACGAAATACGAGCTATCCTTCTAAAAAAGGGCACTCCAAAATTGTTTGACCACCTAAATTCACTTTTTAACTTATCTCTATCCTCAGGATACATCCCAGTTTCTTAGAAGCTTTCAAATATATTAATGTTCCATAAGGAAGGAAAGCCAGCGAATAAACCTAATAGCTACAGACCAATCAGCCTGACCAGCTGTGTAGGCAAAATTCTTGAAAGAATAATAAGTAATAGACTCTCCACATTGTTGGACATAACATCAAAATTACCAGAAGAACAGAATGGATTCAGAAAATTTAGACAAACGACAGATCATTTAATAAGATTAACCGAAACCATAATAGATAGTTTCAACAAAAGAATGTACAGTCGCTTGCTTCCTCGATATCGAGAAAGCATTCGACACCGTTTGGTACGATGGTCTAAGGTTCGAATGAATGAAATGGAACTACCGCGAGGAATTATTCGCTGGTTATCTAACTTTCTGGAAAACAGAAAATGTAGAGTAAACGAGAAGGAACTTTTTCCGAATACTTTACTCCACTAGCTGGTGTCCCACAGGGAGGGGTGGTTAGCCCTATACTCTTCATCATGTATGTAAACAATATGCCATTGAAGGATCCAAATCATGGATTCTCATCACAGTTCGCAGATGATGTGGCAATCTGGAAAAGTGCTGCAACACCCACGATAGCAGCTACAAACATACAACCACAAATAAATAGAATTAGTGAATACTGTGAAAAATACAGAATTAAAATAAACACAGCAAAAACTCAGCTGGTACTCTTTACGAAATCGACAAAACACAGAAAACAACAGCTAAAAATATATATGAATGGCACTACTCCAGATTACCCAATCAGCAAAATTTTTAGGTCTGACTTATGATTCAAAATTAACTTGGATCAATCATGTCAACGAAATTAAAAATAAAATTTGGCGAAGAACCAACTATGTTAGGAGTCTAACTGGTAAACACAGTGGAGCATCTACAGATAACATTTTGAAAATATACAAAACATATATAAGACCAGTAATAGACTATGCAGCTCCAGCATGGGTAACTGTAAGTAATAAAACAATCAAAACCAAACTACAAACAATACAAAACACACTTCTCACAACAGCATACAGAGTCCCGAGATCAACATCATCTAAATTCATTCACAATTACTCGAACATACCAACCATATCAGATAGACTCTTAAATATTACAATTAGATATTTTAACAAAAATTGGATGAAAAATGATTTATTATGCGAACTAGATAGGTACCTCATACATGATGAAGAAAATTCTAAATACCTCTCCCCAATTAACATATATTTTAAACATAAAGAAAAA
Organism: Tachypleus tridentatus; assembly: GCF_004210375.1. Taxonomy (NCBI): domain Eukaryota; kingdom Metazoa; phylum Arthropoda; class Merostomata; order Xiphosura; family Limulidae; genus Tachypleus; species Tachypleus tridentatus. Next base: position 1,332,948 of record NC_134835.1, read on the forward strand.
TAAAGTAAAGTAAAATATGTATGTATATAAACTTTAAATCTTATATTTATAGTTTACATATTTATGTATTTTAAAATAATAATCAGATAAAATAAATAAATTGCCACCAGCTAGCTTGACTACTGTGAATAATAGACTATAAATGGACATTGCCCTGAAAAGGACCTAACATACAAACAGTTAGGGAAAATAAGTTCAGGAAGGAGGAAGAGGTCAAAGTGAACCTGACCCTCCAGGGCAAAATACCCAGATACCATTAAAACGATTGAGTGCCAGTGGATCGTGGATGCAGTTTGTTCTGAATAGAGTCTAGCAGTCAACTTGCGTTCTACACCTCATCAGTTTATTTACCCCTTGTTTAGACCTCACGCAATCCAGATTCAGTTTAATTTAAATTAACTTTGTGTTGTGCATTTCCAGGAGGCAGGTTTGTATTTTATTTGGTTCATAACCATTGATATTACTGGTACATAGATAAATCTACTAACGTGAAGCCCAATGTCTACTTCATGACCAACTATATTCTAGGCCTATTGCGTTGCCTAAAATTGTAGCTTTCTAGCGATCTAACGTCAGGCCTGGTCAATTCATTATCAGGTATTTGGGAATGTGCGGTACCTGGGTACCGTTTGATGATAAACGGTTCCTGATTGATGATCTGATGAACCTTATACTATAATAGGTATAGGCTAAGTCCTAGTAGTGTAGATTCTTCAGATCTGGTCGTCTGGTTACCTTGTGAGAGCATATTCTTAGATTCAGTCATGCATGGAAGCTAGGCCTAAAGATCGTAGGTAGGCTGAACTTCACGTTTTTCTTTAAAAACTGCCATAGCATTTTCATAAAATTGCACTCTTCAGTATGTTTAGCTAGATAAATTACCATCCAGTTAATTTAGCAACAATATTCCAGTCACCAAATTTGCCTAAGTAAAAGGCTCGCTAATATTAGGGTTTTACAGCAAGTACATGGCATGATCAGTCTGGCTGCTGGGCATGAAGTTATAGGGCAAGAATTTTACTGATGTTAAGAGTATTCCAAAATTATAAAGAGATTATGTTAAAATTTTGGGCCAACTTTTGAGCGAATCATATAACATGGCACATTTTTGGTCCTGAGTGGTTTACATGATTAATCCCAGTTTGGTGCATTTTAGCAGGTGATTCCTTCTGTAATTAACAGTTATGCAAGAATTTTGAATTGCTTCTCCAAAAGTAAGTGAAAGTGAGCAGGAGTTGATCAGTTGTTTTCAAGTTCTTTCAACAGACAAGGCCTGGCGTGTTGGTTAAAGCCAAGATTTTTAATTCCTGTGCCATACCCCCCCCCCCATCCCATCACTTATCCACTTAATCTTGGAGATCTAACCATGCCCTGCTGCTTAGTTCATTTCCTATATCAATTTTTTTTCACTATTCTGGTCTTGTTTGTTAGAGTTTAACTGAAACTCAAAATGTATTGCTGTACTATTTGTCACTTTAGAATATCTTCTCTGCGAACGTATGGCAGTCATTATAACTCATTCCATGCAGCTTTACCAAATCCTACTATACCTTGTCCAGTGACTGACTGTGGTGAAAACTTGCCAACATTTCCTTCTCTTAAATCACACATTTCAAGGCAGCATAAGGGAGAATATTCAAAACAGTATGTTGACTCCGATAGTATACAGCTGCAATGTGAGATAAGGCATTGCTTAGCAAAATATTTGGGTTTGAAACCTTCTATTGCTCATTTGAAGGGACATATAAAGGATGGTATTAAAATTGCATGTCCCTTCCAACAATGTGATAAGAGATTTGAGGTTGTGTCAAGTTTCAGTTCTCACTTGAGCAGATATCACAAGGACACCTCAGTTCATCACCTGCATGTAGCCATCCTCTCCATTGGTGATCATGATGGTCATGATAGAAATTTAGAGAACCAGACTAATGAAAACAATAATACAGGCAATGATGAAGAACCATGTACTGAAATTTGCCATAGTGATGAGGATGAAAATAATTTCTTATCAGACCGAGAAATAGAAAGTGCCTTGACAACAACATTAGCTACATTTCTCTTATCAATACAGACAAAACACCACGTACCAGTGAGCACTATTCAGGTTATTGTGGATGAATTCAGCTCCCTCCATAATGAGCAAGCGAAATTCCAAAAACATCAATTGAAGGCAAAGCTAGAAAAACCAACTCTTTCTGCTGATTGTATTCAGGAAATTATACACTGGTACAAACATGACAACCTCAAAGCAGTACATGACACTTTAAGGTCAAAATATTACAGAAAAAAGTATTACAAGGAAAAATTTGATTATGTTGAACCACTTCCACATCCAGAGCCTAAACACAAAAAAGATGATACAAAGGCATTGTGCTACTATGTGCCTTTAAAAGATTCACTTCAGGCCTTTCCTTTTACAGCCAGCATACTTTCTAAGCCATTTTGAATACCTTATGGACTTCAGTTTATTTGAAAGACTTGACCATGAGATGAGCAGTAGGGCAGACAAGATGCTGAGGTACTGTCAATCACAAACAAATGTAACTGTGGCAACAGCAGCAGCCCAGTTGACAATGCTAGCCGAAGTGGTTGGAAATGTTAGTCCCAAGGTGTATGGCACCCTCTTGCTGCTTCCTCTGATCTTTGGAGAAGATAAAGAAGACCTCTTTAAAACTGCAGAGGTAAGGCTTTCACTACAGCTTTTATAATGAGTGAAAAATAGGAACAATTTATTTTTGGCAAATTTTGCAAAGTGATATCATATTTCAGTTAAAATACCTTTGTATACATCAAGCTCTAGTGACCAGATGCTCTTCCTGTTTTAGAGATTTTGGTAAATTTTTCTTAAATGTTTGCTAATTTCTGTAAATATTGACTAGTTTAATTATAAGAAAATAGGATTAGCAAATTTATGTCAAATATAAGCTTCAAAAAACAGAGACCTGTGGTAGGGCTACTATTTAAGGAAATACTGTTCTCTGTAGTACTGTACATTTTAATACTACTGCCTAATTTAACTTAGTACAAAGGTTCTTTTCACAAACATTTAGTAGACTGACAGTATCCAGCATTAACATAAAACGCTTATCTAAGATTTGATACAGGATTATACTGTAAACAGGAAAATATTCACTAAAGAAAAATATTCATCAACCTTACCAATGTTGCCAGTCCTTGAAGATTTTCCCCAGCAAAATGAGCCATTTTGAATGTTGTATTATGGATCACTGAAGTTGGCAGAATTTATACAAATGAATTAAGCACTTATGTGACCGTCAAATTAGGGCTGCGCTGCAGATAAGTTCATATTATAATCCTGATTACAAATCAACTTTTGCTGTCACTTGACCTGCTGTATGTTTCCAGTATTAGACACTAATTTATAAATACATGTAATAGGATTATATACTTTTTTCAACAGGATATCATCACATCTGCTGATTTAGAACAACATGATGACCTACCTCACCCCCATGTAGTCATCAGAGGTAAGATACTTATTAATATATTCTTACTCATGCATACTGTTTTTGTACTTGGATATTTTTTTTGGGGGGGGGGGGTATGTGCATCACATTGTGTGCCTATTTTTCCATTTAATGGACTTCATTGTGTTTTTTGAAACTCTAAAACCTTCATTAAGAACAATTAGTCATGTTTTTCTTTAAATATATTAAAAATAACAAGAAAATGATAATGAAGGCCTAAAGTTTGAGATATGTTTAAAATATATGGCACCACTGCAGATTATATAATACAATATTCAGAATTTCTTGATGTTTCTGTAAATTTAGAGTTTAGACCTGTGAATTGCTAGACCTCAATTTTTGACCATTCAACGTCAAAATTACACAGTCCTGCATGGTAAAAAATGTGGGCAACTCACACACACAGGGAGACACACAGACGTCACTGAAAATATGATAGCTGCCTCTGATAGAAGAGGGCAGCTGTAATTATTTCCTTGTTAGGCAGTTTGCTAAGTACTTTGTTTTATTTGTAACATCAGGAGAGATATATAAAAGAAAACTACACACTACAGGCTGCAGGGTTCCATATGTGGTTTTGGTCTGACTTGAATTATCAGGGCTGAAAACTTGATAACAGTATTAACAAGACAATATGCCTCACAAGAACATCAAAATGTACTCTTGTTGTTTTATATTTTTGTAGGAAACCATCCATTTGAAAATAACTGCTATGCAGTTGTAGAAGGATGTATCCTGGCAGAAAATGTCACCCTACGGATGGCAGTTGGTTTGACCATAGCAGCTTATTATAACTTGAACATCACCTACCCAGAGTCCATTGCCAACACTCTTGAATTTATTCAAAGGTTTGGAATAGCACTTTCTTAATTTACCTGTATTTACTTACATAATTTCTTTTGATCTGTAAATGAAGATGATAAATATGAATAGTTCTTTCCTATGCAAAAGAATACCGGTACTTTGGTTGCTACCCATCAGTTTGATAGAGTCATTCTTAGGACCAAGGTTAAATGTTCCCTACTCACAGTTGGTCTTTCAAAAGTTTTAAACTTGTACTAATCAATTTGCATGTATTTAGACTGGCCGACATGCAAGGCCAGCTGAAGTAGTTAGTTAGTCTTACTACACAGGTCTCTCTCACATGTCCCAGACCTGTTTCACCATACAAAACTTAAGCTTAGGCCACAAGAAATACAGATTTGTGAATCATCGCTATCTGCATCCAGTCTTGGCTGCCCTATAAACATTTTTATGGCTTTACTGAATAAAATTTTTTAAAATGTTATATGTTAACAGCATGAAATGTATATTTGCTAGAAGTATTTGGTTGAATATTCAGTTTAAAAAGTTATGTCACCAGTAGGCAGAAATAGAAGTACATGGTATTTGCAGCAGAATATGACAATTTTTTCTATAAGAGAATTGACATGTATGAAAAATTGAGCGATTTTTGTTGCAAATTGAACAGTGGACTGGTCAGAATAAAAAAAAAAGTGCCCCTGTAACCCACTCTAGAAGGAATAAAAGGATGAGTAACAAAAGATTTGTTCCTTGTGGCCTTATTGTATTTTGTTATAATGCAGATAATTTGAATTGTCAAAATGTTATGAAAAAATATATATATAAAACAGAATTCCAGGATATTATGACTCATTTAACCATGCTTATCAATTTTAACAGGATCTTCCTTGGCATAAATCCTCAGAGGGGCTCCAAAGTGAGGAAGACCGGCTTTATGTTAATTTGAAGGGAATTGCTCAAAAATCTTCTGTACTGAAAAAAGCCATTTTACAGAATTCATTCATTATGCCTCAGATATATTCCTAGGATGAATTTATTTTAGATTTATTCATATGGTGGCACCACCTGTCATAGAAAGTGAATAATGCATGAATATGTCAAAAAACTGAAATGTTTCCTTAAGTGATATATAATGAAGCACTTGCTTAAGCATATATTTCACCCTGGTCCATGTTACTTCTTGTTCTTTTCTTCAGACAAGTTTGCTTTAGACCCACGGGTCTTGTATTTAACATACAACACAAAATATGATATGTATGGAAAGATTGGAATGAGTAGAATCTATATCTTTTGTCAATCTATATCTTTCACCATGTGTCATGTAAAATGTATTAACTTTTTTATGTACATTAAAGAATTTTTATCATAGTTATTACCTTTGTCATCTTGTTTGCCTTAGTTACGCTGATGCAGTGTAATGTTAGATCTGTCTTGTTCTGTGTAAATGAGGCATGTATTGGCTAAGAAGCTGATGTGTAGCTCTTTATTATTATATTTTTGTTTGGTTTAGTATTTCTTGTTAATATGTTGATAACATTTTTAACACTGTTATGGCAATTATTTACAGAGATTTTATTTCTGCTTAATAAAAGATGGACAATAAAAGTTTAAACAACTGCAAGACTTTATGGTTTCTAATATTGAAATTTAACCAGTTAATAAATAGGAACATTGGCATGACATTCCTTGTGTACCATTATTTCATGTTTTCTTGAAAAACAAAATATCATCAGTTTGCAATAAATATCGAAAATAAACAGGAGTCTCTGTTTTTTTGATTTCAAGAAAAAGTCACATGTCTCTTTCTTTCTATTAATGTTATGCTAAAAAATGCAGGCCCCGCGCATGTTATCATATTGAGCATTTCTTTCTGTAAAGTAACACCACCATGGTCGTAAAAATTATACACTCCATACTACTGTAAAATTACTCCACATCAGCATAAAAATTACCCTGCCTTCCATGTAAAATTACTCCTATCAGCATTAAAATTACACTACCTTGCTATGTAAAATTACACTGTATTTGCATGAAAATTACGGTGTAATGCCATGTTAAATGACAAGATTTGTTTTTGCAATGCACCGTAAAAAATTACACTCCAGTGTAGCGTCAACTCTGCTGCCACTACATTGCAGTGTAAAATTACGAACAATTTCTAACAGTGTAAGTTAATAGCTAAATCTAAAAGTTTGTATTTTTTGGAGTTAAGTCCACCTTGAATATTAACGTGTAAGAATGTAAAGAAATTTTTGGGCTTACCTATTCCGAGGCTTCATAGATTCCGTTGGTGATGTATTGTTCTAGGGTATCGGGTGTTATACATCAAATCTTTAAATGATCTTGAGCTGCTTTACATGCCGTTATGAGGAACTGATCTCGGTCTATAATTTCGTTAGCAGAAGCAGCCATAACTGCAACGATGAACGCGATGACTTGTGAAGGCTTAATGACGTGCCAAATGGCAGGTTGTTCTTTAGCTGGCGCTTGTTCACTGTAACTTGATAGTGGTAGTTGTTTCACTGCGTCAGCATAACTGCGAGGTTGCTGCTGTTTGCTTGTTGATGGTTGATTAACAAATGAGGTTTGTCGAGGTAGAGGTAGAGTTGGGAACTAGCCGATAGGTACTGGTGCGGTTTGCACACTTGGAGTCTTGGAGAACTTCGCCTTGATAGCGGCAACAAACTGGAATTTGGGGCAGCCTCGGAAACATGCCGCGTGTTGACCTTCACAGTTACTACATGTGGTGTCGTTCCTTTCTTTCGGGCAGTTGCTGACGGTATGATCGTAGAAAGATATTTTATTATTATTATTATTATTTTGCTATTATTATTATTAATTTTATTTTATTATTTAAATTTATATATTTTTTTCTTTTCTTATTTTTTATATATTTAAAATATAAGTTAACTGGGGAGAGATATTTAGGACTAGCTTCATCACGTATGAGGTACCGGTCTAGTTCGCATAGTAATTCGTTTTTCATCCAATTCTTATTCAAGTACATAATTGTATTATGTAGGAGTCTATCTGGTATGGTTTATATGTTCGAGTATTTGTGAATGAACTGAGGTGATATAGTTCTTGGAACTCTGTATGCAGTTGTGAGGAGTGTGTTTTGGATTGTTTGTAGTTTGATTTTAATTATTTTATTGCTTACAGTTATCCATGCTGGAGCTGCATAATCTATTACAGGTCTAATATATGCTTTATAGATTTTTAGTATGTTATCTGTAGATGCTCCACTGTTTTTACCAGTTAAACTCCTAGCATAGTTAGTTCTTCGCCAGACTTTATTTTTAATTTCGTTCCCATGATTGATCCAAGTTAGTTTTGAATCATAAGTCAGACCTAAAAATTTTGCCGATGGGGCAATCTGGAGTAGTGTGCCATTCATATATAATTCTGGCTGTTATTTTTTGTGTATTGTCAATTTCGTAAAGACTACGAGTAGTGTTTTTGCTGTGTTTATTCTTATTCTGTATCTTTGACAGTATTCACTTACTCTATTTAGTTGCGGTTGTATGTTGGTGGCTGCTATCGTGGGTGTTGCGGCACTTTTCCAGACTGCCACATCATCTGCGAACTGTGAAGAGAATCCATGATTCGGATCCTTTACTGGCATGTTGTTTACATACATGATGAAGAGTATAGGACTAACCACCCCTCCCTGAGGGACACCAGCTTGTGGAGTAAAGTATTCAGAAAATGTTCCTTCAACATTTACTCTGCATTTTCTGTTTTACAAAAAGTTAGATAACCAGCGAATAATTCCTCGCGGTAGTTCCATTTCATATATACGGAACCTTAGACCATCGTGCCAAACAGTGTCGAATGTTTTCTCGATATCAAGGAAGCAAGCGACAGTACATTCTTTTTTATTGAAGCTATCTATTATGGTTTCTGTTAATCTGATTAGGTTGTCTGTCGTTTGTCTAAATTTCCTGAATCCCTTTTGTTCTTTTGGTAATTTTGATGTCCAAGAATGCGGAGAGTCTATTACTCATTATTCTTTCAAGAATTTTGCCTACACAGCTGGTCAGGCTGATTGGTCTGTAGCTATTAGGTTTATTCGCTGGCTTTCCTTCCTTATGGAACATTAATATATTTGAAAGCTTCCAAGAAACTGGGATGTATCCTGAGGATAGAGATAAGTTAAAAAGTGAATTTAGGTGGTCAAACAATTTCGGAGTACCCTTTTTTAGAAGGATAGCTCGTATTTCGTCTTCACCTGGTGCTTTATTTTTGTGTTTTTTATTGCTTCGAGTAATTCTTGAGGGGATATTTCATTTGTTATTAATGTGCTTGCATAATCTGTATCGAAACTTGTATTTGTATCAGTTACGTTTATTGGAAAAAGTGGTTCAAATTGATGTTTATTGTTTAATATGTGATTAGTGACTTTATTGTAGAAATATATATCCATATCTGGATCAGTGTGAGTTTTAAAAGTATTTTGAAGTTGATCTTTGAAAGCTTCGGCTATTTCTTTATTTGTGTGTGCTATAGTGTTATTATGTTCAAGTGCAGGATATTTCTTTGTGTTTGTGTTTTCATTTGTGAGTCTTTAAAGATGTGACCAGAATTTTTTCGGGTCAGTTTTATCATTTAGTTTAGTGCAGTAATTGTCCCATTTATTTTGTTTTTGTTGTTTTATTTGTGTTCTGATGTGATTTCTAATGTTGTTTATTTGCGTTTTGGTTTCTCTGTCTCTTGTTATCATGTACTGTCTTCTTAATTGTCTTCGTTTTTTGATGAGATTGATTATTTCTGTGGTGGGTTTCCATGTGTTGTTTTGGTATTGTTAACTTGGCTGCTTTCTGAAGACATTCCGTAATTGTTTGGCAATAGTTGTCCATTTCAATATGAGTTTTAACTTTTATAACTATTAGGTAACAGGTTGTCTAATTCCTGTTTATAATTTTGCCAATCTGCTTTTCTGTAATTAAATTTTTCTTTCCTATATGTTATATTTTTATGGGGAGCGAGATCAAAGACACAATATATTGGGAGGTGATCACTGTCAACATCCTTTCCCACTTGAAATTTTATTATTTTCTGGCTTAGATTATATGTACACATACACATGTCTGGTATGTCACTGGAGTTAGTGGCATACGCTGTATGTGTAGGGGTGGTATCATTTAATAAAGCTATATTATTATTGTCTATGAATTTTATTAGATTTCTACCATTGGAGGTAACATTTTTACTATTTAAGTCCCCCTTAACTATGGAGTTTTGGTTGTGGGAAAAGATGTTGCTAAGTAATGCTATATCTATTTGTTTATTAGGTGATCAGTAAATTCCTGCTACGGTTACTTTAGTTTTATTCCTTTGCAGGATATCTACAGTAACATGTTCATTGCTACTGCTCAATTTAATTTCTACTACTGAAAGCTCCATTTTGTAGAGCAGCATGATGCCTCTGTTTTCATCATTCTTATTTATTCTGTCTTATGGTTGAATAATTTGGTATTGTTATTGTATATCAGAGTTTCGCTTATTATTATAATATGGGGGTTAGTTTCTTGTATTAGTTCTTTGATCTCATGTTTCTTGGAAACTATTGCACCTTGGATGTTGATATATACTACTGTGAACATTGTGCTGTGAACATGTAACCAGTAAGTGTTGATATTATGTAGGGTATGTGGGGTGTGATGTGTTTTTTGGAGATATTAATCAGTAATTCTAAACAGTTAGTTGTCTGGTTTGGTTTGGTGTATTCTGTTACGAATTCTGTAATTATGTTTTTAATTATTGTTGTGAAAAGGCTTGTTTTATCTGGTGTGTTAATATTCGTTTCTTGTATGGTGGTGCTGTTTTCTTCTGGTTTTTGTGTTTAGGCGTTCTTATCCTGAGTAATAATGTTTTGTTCTTGGGGTTCTTTTCCTTTTAACATTTCTGCATATGTGGTTTTTGTTGTTTTATTGAATTCTGTTGATATGTCTGATTTTGGTAGGCTGTTTGTATTTGGTTGATTTTGTTCTGATGGTGTTCTTATCTGATAAATACGTTGTTTTATTTGTTTGTATTTATCACATTCTTTATAATTGGCTGTGTGGGTTTGACCACAGTTACAACATTTGGATGTTTCCTTATCTTTTTTACATTGATTGATATGGTGTTCCCCGCCACAGCCGCAGCACCTCGGTGTTGCTAAGCAGGCTGCAGAAACATGTCCATATCTTTGGCAATTGTAACATTGTGTTACTACAATTTCCGAAGTTTTTAGTTGTTCTACTTGGTATGTTTGATACCAAAGCGTTATTCCGTTTATTTATTAATTTTAGTATGTTGTAACTGTCGTCTATGTCAATACGTATAAGATTCGTGGGTGCCTGTGTTTTCTTTGAGATTATACGTTCTATATTATTATGTGGAATGCCTTGTTCATTTAAAGCTTGTGTGATTAATTCTAGGTTTATGGTCTGGTGAACCTCTCTTACAACAATGGCTTTAGGCTGCGGCTTACTTCCTGGAAGGTGTATTTTAATTTTTCCCGGTTTGAAGGCATCTGCTGGCCACTCCTTCACTAATCTGTTAAGGTCAGTCAGCAGCGTCTTGTCTTTGAACTAGGACACCGCCTCTAAGCAGACGCCTGATATTAATTATGGTTACGTGCGGCTTGCAGCGTTTAACCTCTGTCGCAAGTAGGGGTTGGTTGTACTGGCCTGGAATACCTTCTATAATAATTGCGAATTGTGGTGGTTTTGTTTTCTGTGCCATATTGTTACTTATTTTCTGTTGTTTCTGTAATGTGTTGTTTTTTTTTTCTTTTAGATGTGACTGTGATAAAATCTTCTTGGTCTTCTGTGTCTGGTTCACTGTCTGTGGTATTTTTGTGAATATTATTTTGACTGTTTTCAGTAGAATTATCAACATCCACGGCGTTTGTTTCAACTTCTGTTTCTTTAGCTTTGTTAGATATTTTATTATTAACGTTAGTTGCAGGGGAAGCCACCTCTACCTCGGTATTAGTAGCAATAACTGTTTCTTTTTCATTCTCGGTATTTTCCATTCAATTAGTTAATTTAATAATTTTTTTTTTTACTTTTCTTCTTTTTCTTACATTATTTTTGTTTGTTTTTTCAGCTGTACTGAGTTCCTTTTTTGCTATAGTACATAACGCTAACAATGGAGAGTTAGTTAAATTATTTTTTGATTTGCCACCAACAAGACTTGACTTACTTGACTTCTGCATTTCCTGATCAGTATCACTATGTTTTTCGTCTGCCATGGCTTGTCCTTGTCCGATTCTGGTTTCCAAGTGAGATCTGGGCCGCGGTTTCCCGCTCTGTTGTCGTTGATTTCTTCAGGTGGTCTCCGCTGTTGTATTGGTCTGTGTGGTCTATCGCACTTGTAATAACATATATATTCTTCAACTGTACTGGTTGGGGAAGCCTATCTATTCAAACTTTTTCCTTTTTTGCGTGAAGAGAGAACATCTTATGTGCCTCACACTCGCCAACCTAAAATGACGGAGAAAAACCACTCGTTGGACATTCAAGCTGTTGAACGGTTACGCTCACGTCACCTTTCGATGTAAGTGTACATATAAGGGACCGTTTCAAAAATTAATTGTTGAATGTATGGTGCAGTACATTAGCCCCATCCCAACAAAATAAAAAGTTAACGAGACTGTAATTTTATACACTACCTAGAAAATACTAGTTATTTTAGTTCCTAACTTGTACGAAACTATAGACCTAGAATTTTGACATAACAAACATCAAATTTAAACAGTACTGCACTCGCTAAAATCTGTATTTGTGTTCTCAATATTTACTTTTAAGTTAAGAAATGAATTAATATATTAAAATTTGAGTTATAATCTACAATTTGATTCCAAACTTATCGACAAATTTGTAAAATAATATTTTAATAAAATTTTAAATGCAAGTCAATAAACACGATGACCCGATGCGAAAGGGTTAATTAAGATAGTTAAAAGGGGTGTACATGGGTATGAGGTAAGTATTTTCTTACATATGTGTATTCTAAAATCTGTAGATTTTTTAAAACAAAGTTAGATATGTTACATGGGACCATACTACCATATTCGGCAACAAGGCTTATGTATATCTTATACACAAATATAAAAGTATCAGTTTTATATCATTTGCGAATTTCCCCGATTTTTCTGAGATAATATAACTGTTGAGTTCACTGGAATAATTGTTTTGATGTGTGTTGGACATGTTAGATTTGAGTTTAAGTTGATTCCGAAAATTTGATGTTCTCAGAAAGAGTGATTTCAGTGTCATATAGTTTTTTTCACGTTTAAAACATCTATAGAATAGTATCTTTAGGTCGTTTTTTTAGGGTTAAGCGGAACGCGCTATTTATTACACCAATCTATGATTGCACTAAAAGAAGTCTGAAATCTACGTGCGTCAGCGGAAGTGTTAGTTGAAGTGCTTCAAACGGCAACATCATCTGCATACTTAGACTTGCGTGTGCCATTCAGATTGGGAATGGGTATGCCATTAACAAATAAAGTGTGTAGGAAAGGATTAATGACCAATTCCTGAGGGACACTACCTTGTATATGGAACTATTGGACATATCGTTTGTTCTGACTTTTGTTATTCTGTTAGTTCAGAATTTAGCTATCCAGCGGATGAGGAATTCTGGTATTATAAATACGGATTATTTATATAAAAGAGCATTGTACGATATGGAATAAAAGGCACGTTTAAAGTCCAAGAGGACACCAACTAATAGATGATTACGGTTAAAGGTTTTGAAAGTTGATTCAGCGAGTCTCGCAAGGTGGTCAGTTATCTGTATTCGTTCTGCAAGCATTTTGGATATTCAATAAAATATTGTTTGTTTCAACAAAATAAATGAGTCTATTAATGCGAATGTTTTTCTAGTAGTTTATCTAAGTTCTTTAAAAGGTTAATGGGACTATAGTTCGACGGATCCTGCAAATATTTAGAGGACTTGGGAATTACTGTTATAGTTGGTATTATTTTCTTGATTCATTAAAGTTTTAAATTGTTTATAACGGATGATTAGAAATAATGTCTTTCTGAGATGTGCTTATGTAATTCATGTGTTAGTTTTCAATGTTTTATATCTGTAAATTGTTTCCTGGTGGAGACAACAGCATTTTTTATGGCTTCAGTTAGAAATATAGTTAGCTCATTCCATCATTTAGTGTTGTTAATATGGAAAGGAAAGTCTAAAGAGAGAGATTTTAACAAATTGTTAAATGTTTCTGAGTTTGTGTTGGAAAAGTAGTGAATCTAAGGTTTGTGATGAATATTGGTAGTTTTTGTTAAATAAGTGAACTGGGAGGAGATTATTACCAATATGTTCATTAACTTTAATGTTTGAGATGTGGTGCGAGATATGTGGGGTCGCTAGGACCAAATCTACAATGTCATTTGAGCCGTGAGTATGCACGTTTGTAGGTTGATCACTATTCATTTAAGTTTGGGTTAAGAAATTTTTTATGTAGAGCAGCGAACAACGTTTCGACCTTCTTCGTCAGGTTCACAAAGAAAGAAAGAGGTAACTGACCGATAGCTGACCAAATGTTGAAGGCGGTTGTGTAACTGAGTGTAAGAATTTAGAGGGCGAGCTTAAATGTTTGATATATATCTTTAATTTTGCGTTTGTTTATGTTTGTTTCTTTATTTAGTATTTGGGTGTTTTCTATGGTTGTGTTGTGTTTATTTGATTTGCAGTGTTCGAAAACGTGTGAAGGTGACTTTATGTTCTTCGAATCTAGTTTCCATTTTTCTACTTCTTTCTCCAGTATAGAAGTCGTGACAGTTATCACATTGTATTTTATAAATAATGTTGGTGTGGTGTTTGTCAGTGTAGTTTTTACGTGGTGTAAACCACAGTTTTATGCCTGGTTTTCGAATAAATTTGGTATTAACTGAAATACCATATTTTATCACTATATTTTGCTGAATGTTGGTTATTTTTCTCCTGATGTCGGGAATATATGGTATGCAGCAGTTTATGGTTTCGTGATTTCTTAACTCGTGGGATATATTTACTTCTGTTAGTTAATTTTGCTTTTTGTCTACGTGTGTGCGTATAATGTTTCCTACGGTTTGTGGAGGAACCTTATTGATATTAACGAAATATTGTTTTATTTTGTCTAATTCATCGTTAATTTTATCTGGTGAGCATAGTTTTATGGCTGTGTTTATTTGGTTTCTTAGTATGTTGAGTTTTTGTTTAGTTTCATGTACTGAATCCCAAGGAATGTATAGTCCAGTATGGGTGATTTTTTTCGGTGGATTTCTGTGTTAAATTGTGTATCGGTTCTTCCACTTTTGAAGTTAAGAAATGATATTTGATTGATTTATTCCTGTTCACATGTGAAGTTAATGTTGGGATATATAAAGGTGATTGAAAAAATTAAGTGTGTGTTCTGTAGATATGAATCCCGCAATCGTGTCGCTAACATATCTGTACCAGCATAGTGGTGGATGTAATGTTCTGTTAATTGCTTGTGTTTCTACTTATGTTATAAAAATGTTGGCTAGAACTGGTGATATTGGGTTTCCCATGTTTAGGCCATTTGTTTGTATATAGTTGTGGTTGTTGAACATGAAGTTTGTCTTCATCGTGGTGAATTCTATGAGGGTTGCTAATTGGTTGCTGGGAATGTCTATAGATGGGTTAGGGTCTCAGATATAGTTCTAAGACTATTTTGCTGGCTTCAGCGATTGAGACTTCTGTAAGGAGGGATATGACATCGAAACTGGTCATTTAAGGCTTTATGATTAAGTTGATTAAGATTAGACTTGAAATTGAAAGAGTCATTGAACGAGCTGGTTGATGTTACATATTTGGAGAATGCCCATGCTATGTATTTACCAAGACTAATTAAACGATTCATTTGTGGACATTATTGGTCGTAGTGGACAATCTGGTTTATGAGGTTTGGGGATGCCGTATATTTGTGCTGTGTTGAGTCGGTCTTGCATAGGTAGGAATAAAATGTTTTTGAAATTGTGTTAGTTTTTTTTTTCATTTTTAGTAGTATTTTGTTTAGTTGCTTTTCGTGTGTTTTTGTTAGATTTGTGTGTATTGGTTTAAATATGTTTTATGTCTTGTTTTAGGTTTTTAGTGGAATTAATGTCCCTTTTTGAAAGATTGTTTTTTAGCTTTCTGTTTTGTGAAATTATGTTGACGGTTTTGTGAGAAAATTCTTTGGAAAAAAGTTTAAGATGTTGCTTTTAGGTGTTTCTGGAAAATATAAATGTTTAACTTGTTCTGCAAAGTTTGGCTGTTGGATCTCAATAAAGTTGTCGAAGTTGTCTTCTTTCTGTTGGTTCTTTTTCGTTGTTTCCTTGCTTCTGGCTAGAAACATGTTTTAATTCCTAAGGTTGGAATGTACCTAGGAGCTATCGCGAAGTGGAGTCCTTTATTAAGTAGTTGTATCTCGTCTGTGTGTAATTGTCGGTCGAATCTGTTAATTATGAGGTTAGTCAACGGTTTGTCGTGTTGGTGTCTTTTCTGTTGTTTTCATCTTAGTTTTTTGTGGCAGATATTTTTGTCCCTGTCATTCCTAGTGTTGATTTGGTTTATGTTTCGTTGCATAAGTTCGTAAATCTCTGGTTTATTTTGGCTATTCCATTTTCTAATGTTGTTTCCATCTTAGTTTTTCTAGTTTTTTGGTGTGGCAGATCTTTTTGTACCTGTCATCTCTGGTGTTGATTTGGTTGATGTTTCGTTGTGTAAGCCCGTAAATCTCCTGGTTTAATTCAGCATACCAGTTGATGGTCTAGGTTCATTTTTTTGCTTTTGGAAGTCATGTAGTTCTTTGTATTTCATGTCCAACATGGCTTTAAGTAGTTTTTATCTGTAAATTTTGTATAATGTTTGTGCATTGATTAGAATTTTTTGATATGTTTATTTTTATGAAGTTGTTGGTTAGTTGTTCCTTTCTATATTGTTGAACGAAATAGATGTCATTTTTTCTATTGATAATTGATAGACACAACATATCCATGGAAAACACCTAAATACTAAATAAAGAAACAAATAAACAAATGTAAAACTAAAAAAGCCTTATTCACACAACAACTCAAGCCCAAAATAAACCAATACAAAGGAACACCTTTGCTGATAAATATATCAAACATCTAAGCACGCCCCATATATTCTTACACTCAGTTACACAACTCCCTTGAAACATGTATTCAGTTATGAATACATAACTGACTGATCAGTCAGTTACCTCTTTCTTTCTTTGTGAACCTGATGATGACCGACGAAGGTCGAAACGTTGTTCGCTCCTCTACATAAAAATTTTTCTCAACCCAAACCAGACGTTTTTACATATAATATTTCTATTATTGTTTACTCGAGGAATTGATTTAATATTATATCCTAGAAAATTCAATGGATGATTATGTTTCAGTAAAGTTTTTGTCAAGAGAAAATATAATTGCATCCTTCTACTGTACAGTTGTAAAGTTCAATCTTCTTATGGAATGAGCCTCTCTAAATACTTATATGTAAAAATAAAACCATTTGCTTTTGTGGACTCGACGAAAAACACACAATTATTTAAAGTTCTGAATGCAACTATTGTAACCAACAGTATAACAAACATTTGAGTAAAGTGGCATTTTACATAACTCAAAGGATTTATTATAAACACGTGCTAGCTCCCCAGCACATAAGGTACTAAATAGTGAGGGCGGTGATCTGTAAGACAATGATTACGCTTTCCATGATTATAGTTATATTTCCATGATAGTTACTGATCATGGAGTGAAGTGGAGTTGTGTTGTGCTGATAGGTAAGCTACTGACAGTATTCTATGAGGTTGTCCAGAAATAAATGTCTTTTTGAACTGCGAAGTTCGGAAAAGTATAAACCAGTGATGTAAAACATGCTTTAATCAAAGTAAACATCATTTTCTTGAACACACTTTTGCCAATGTTTAACAATGCTGTTTATGCCCCTGCTGTAGAAATCAAGAGTTTCTATGGTCAATGAACTCCCTGAAAGCTTCTTCTGCAGCTGCTTATTTTTGAAAGCATTTATTGTTCAAAAATTTGTCAAAGTGCTTCAAAAAATAAAAATATCTAGGGTAATGAGGTGGTTGGCAATGCTTGTGCCTAGCTGTTCTTCAAGCTTCCATATTGTTATGCGAAGGTCTGTCTTAACTGCTTCTCTTAATGTGTTTTCATCTAAGGATGGCTTTCTTCCACGACCTTCGTGGTCTTCAAGACATTCATCTCCATATCGAAACCTTTGAAACCAGCGTTGAACTGTATGTTCAGTAACAGATCCATGGCCGAATGCCTGGCTGATGTCCGTGTAGTTTCGGTAGCTTTTCGTCTCAGTTTGAAGTTGCAGAGGAAAATCGGACAAAAGTTCTTCTTATCCATATTGCCTTGGGGGTTACAAAACTTACTCTGAATAGAGTTGACACAGCAAACAATTAAGACACTTTGTAAGTGACAAACGTTGAATTAAACCAACCAAACAACCAATGATAAGTTACTCAATATTCAGCTTCTAATTGTCATCGTGAGAATTCCAACATTTATTTCTAGACAACCTAATAGGAGCTCGTTACTAAGTGACCTTGTGGTTGGGTTTTAACATTTATTCGAGTTTAAGAGTCTTGGAAACAGGCAACCCCACCACGTATCTGATGGTTAAATTAAGAATGATCGAGAGATAGTGAAGGAGAGATTTATAGCAAAACGTAGGTAACTGTTGTATGTATTATGAAACGTATCTCTACTTTAATATTTTAACATTTTACACAGGTTAGAGTCTGGAATAAACAGATTCAGAGAAAGGAAGTTTTATGCTTAATGGTGATTTTTTCTGGTGATTCTTTTCTGAACCAAGAGGTAGATTAAACTGCGATGATTGTCAGAAACATCTTGTCACTATGACTTAGATTTGCTACTAACCAGGAATTATGTCAGTCACTTGGTCAAAAAAACCAACGAATGTTTACAGTTTATTTTTTAAACACTATATGGCGATGACTCCTATAAAATATATGAAGTGCATTTTATAATTACTACTATTTCGTTATTTGTAATTAATACAGTTATACATAATAAAATCAATGTAGTATCCCTCTCTACTTTCCAATATATTTAACCACGTCTCGCCACAAGAGATATCTATAACATAGGTGTACTAGTATGTGTAATACCTACACTAACGGTATTTTAAAATATGAAAATATCTGATAGAAGCTTGAAAACTTAAATGAAAGCACGTAGTAAAACTAGATTTTCAAACTATCTAGTAATTCTCGATGTTGGAAGGATAATTTAACCGTGAATTCAACTGAAATGTTAGAGAATATTTGAAATTATATAAAATAAAATATTTTGGAAAGGATAAAGTTTTCTCAATGTTTTTAATATTGTTTCTGTATATAGCATTAAAGTAAAACTGTGCATCTATGGTGGCACTTTGTTGTTACTTCTGGTCTGTGCTAGTCCTATATTAGAAATCATGTGTCTGTAATAATGAAGTCACATTGTCAGAAGTTAATTGTTGTCACTTTTACAGAGATAGGCCTGTTTCAGACATCTATATAGGATCAGTAAACTTAGTAATAGTAGTTGTTGTTTTGAATTGAGCACAAAGCTACACAATAGGCTATCGGTACTCTACTCACCACGAGCATCGAAACCCGATTTTTAGCATTGTAAGTCCCGCAGACATTCCGCTGTGCCACTGGGGAGATAATATTCGTAGGTCTATTTGTGGTCTAATTCAAGCATTGGGTCTAATAGATAAACATAACGTAAGGCTTAGCTGAAACAGTATTAGATAAATTTTATTTTACTTTTAGTTTCTTGTGATTCTTCTCATACTTCAACATTCTGGATATTGAATTTCTCGTCTTAAACTCTGTTACTAAATGAAACATCAACAACAAGGGGTATCTAATTCTAAAACATTTTACTAATAGAATCCTCTGTTACGTGGTATTTATTAGTTGGAGTTTATACATTAGTTTTATCATCATTACCTATTTTCAAAGAAGGCATCATATATTCTAGAGAACTACAATTTATTTGAATAAATTCGGTGTTTAAATTGGTAACTATATTAGCCTGAGTTCTCATATGGTTCATTAAAACAAATTTTATTTAAATCTGAAAAGTTAGAGCCTGGAGAACAATACAGTTACCTTGTGTTTACAAGGAAGAACCCTGGCTCAATTAAGAAAGTCAAGTTTAAATGGGTCAGCCAAAGTCCTACCTTATTTGATCTCGAGTTTTGACGCGGTGAATCTAACAAAGGCGAAAAAGAATTGTATCTGAGCAGAGTGTCTATCAACCCTATTAACACCGGAGATATAGAGTGAGTTCAGTGATAATAAGTAGCGGTTTTAGAACTAGTAACGACTAGAAATTAAATCATCGTGTAATGATCTATAGCGGCAAAATCACTAAGAAATCATAAAAGTATTCACTCTTGCAAGCTTGTGCATTGTTTTATTTATAAATAGCATTTTATGCGAATAAACTCGTTTTAAGTGTTATCCAAAACATATGATCCACGATTTAAACCTCTAATGCAAAATTATTTTAATCATGAAAAAGTTTTATAGTTAGACAAGATATTCTTTCAGTTTTGTTAAACATGGGGAGGCCCCCATTCATTGTGAAAATCGTAATGTTCTTGGTTCTATTTCGTGACTCTGATATATATTCTTTTCTCATTTACATCCACGAAAAGATAATATAAGAATTGTTCTGTATCTGGAAATTATAGCCTTGGTACTGTTGTATAATGTTTGTATGCATAAGGAAATAATTTATTATCACTATTATTCAAAAGCTGTATTTAATATTCATGCTTTGCTGAAAGAAAAAAACAACATGATTCACAGAGTTTTATGTTTTATTCAACAGAGGACGAAAGATAACGCCTTCCTCCTTCTGCTACAAGACAGATGAGCCGATCAAATCTAATGAACGTGTCGATTTGAACCCTGGTGAATGTGAAGAAAGTATACAATGATTTTATATTCAAGATCAGGAACACTCTTGAAAGTAAATAATAAAGTTTTACATGACCAAGCCAATATGAGAAACTATATATTTCGGCAACTTTATGCTAATATATACGACCTGATAGATCAGAAATACGTTTAAGGATTTACAACACTAAAATCCAAGGTTCGATACTTCGAGATAGACACAACCTACTGTGGTTTTACTGTAAAGAAAAAAGCCAGGCATAACGGTTTAATACACTGTAAATGTAAAGGTAGTAAATGTTGTATATAACAAACTAATATTATAGCACAAGATTCCTATTTAAGCTTCACGCCTATTCAAAACTATTAAAAATAGAATCATATGATCTGTTCTGATGGCAGACTTAGCAAGTGGAAACTTAGCTTCATTAAGACGGTAGTTTATGTCTTAATCACAGTATAATATATTACAATTGTGCCTAATTTTATGTATATATTTTTATTCCAAATGTCTA